>NC_069509.1:127106642-127239142 GCF_027579735.1 Bombina bombina | reverse complement strand
TAAACAACAAAAATTCTGGTGTTGACTGTCCTTTTTTAAAGGGGCATGAAAATGTGTATTTTATGATTCAAATAGAGAATACATTTTTAAACGGCTTTCCAATTTACTTCTATTGTCAATTTTGCTTCATTCTCTTTGTATCCTTGATTGCTTGAAATGCAATGCACTACTGGGAGCTAGCTGAGCACATTGATAACCTAATGACATGAGGCATATAATTGCAACCACCAATCAGCAGCTAAGTCTACCTAGGTATTCATTTCAACAAAATTTAACAAAAGAAGTAAGCAAATTAGATAACCAAAGTAAATTTGAAAAGTTGTTTAAAATTGTATGCTCTAAGAATCCTAAAAGAACAATAATTGGGTTATATTTCAAATGTGTACCTATTTCTCTGATTGCTTTTTTGTAGATCTCTGCTTTTATCAGTCTTCTATAGCAATATAGTGTGTATATACTAGTCTGTGCTGTGGGTGATTTGCCTTTACCTCTCTGCTATTATCTGGTACCTTTCAGAGAGCCGATGTGGGTATCATGATGTGCTACTATAAGCGCCCATCTCATGCGCCCTCATTTTGTTGCAGCTTTTAGCTGTGATTTATTTTCGTTGTGGGAGGCTGTGAGGAGGAAGGTGTACTGGATTTGTCTGTGCACACAATCTTGCCTCTTATCTATAAATATACACTGACTTCATCCTGCAATCCCACTGCTGCTCTGTACAAATGAATAGTACACGTGGGAGCCGTCCTCTTGGTACTTCCAAAGCCGTAATGGTCCTTGGCACAATTATGCATAATACACCATCTTCACAGTAATGCTGAAGTGTCTGTATCTAACTTGATGCTTATTTTATTACCTTGTTTAAAGGTACATGCAAATCAAAAATAAACTTTCTCTTGTTAAGTGTATCCAGTCCACGGATCATCCATTACTTATGGGATATTCTCCTTCCCAACAGCAAGTTGCAAGAGTTCACCCACAGCAGAGCTGCTATATAGCTTCTCCCCTAACTGCCATACCCAGTCATTCTCTTGCAACTCTCAACATAGATGGAGGTCGTAAGAGGAGTGTGGTGTTTTATACTTAGTTTATTTCTTCAATCAAAAGTTTATTTTTAAATGTTACCGGAGTGTACTGTTTATCTCAGGCAGTATTTAGAAGAAGAATCTGCCTGCGTTTTCTATGATCTTAGCAGAAGTTACTAAGATCCATTGCTGTTCTCACATATTCTGAGGAGTGAGGTAACTTCAGAGAGGGAATGGCGTGCAGGTTTTCCTGCAATAAGGTATGTGCAGTTAATATTTTTCTAGGGATGGAATTTGCTAGAAAATACTGCTGATACCGGAGTAATGTAAGTAAAGCCTTAAATGCAGTGATAGCGACTGGTATCAGGCTTATTAATAGAGATACATACTCTTTTATAAAAGTGTAATTTAAAACGTTTGCTGGCATGTTTAATCGTTTTTTATATATGTTTGGTGATAAAACTTATTGGGGCCTAGTTTTTTCCACATGGCTGGCTTACATTTTGCTTAGAAACAGTTTCCTCAGGCTTTCCACTGTTGTAATATGAGTGGGAGGGGCCTATTTTAGCGCTTTTTTGCGCAGTTAAAATTACAAAATGAATCATCCAGCTTCCCTCAGCAGTCCCATGAATACTACAGGACATCTCTAAAGGGCTAAAAAGGCTTCCAAAATCGTTTATAGGGAAGGTAATCCACAGCACAGCTGTGGCAGTTTTGTTGTGTCTGTTAAAAAACGTCTGTCGTTTTTTTGATCCGTTTTTTGCATTAAGGGGTTAATCATCCATTTGCAAGTGGGTGCAATGCTCTGTTAACTTATTACATATACTGTAAAAATTTCGTTTGATTTACTGCCTTTTTTCACTGTTTTTCAAATTTTGACAAAATTTGTTTCTCTTAAAGGCACAGTAACGTTTTTTATATTTGCTTGTTAACTTGATTTAAAGTGTTTTCCAAGCTTACTAGTCTCATTACTAGTCTGTACTAACATGTCTGACATAGAGGAAGCTCCTTGTTCATTATGTTTAAAAGCCATGGTGGAACCCCATCTTAGAATGTGTACCAGATGTACTGATTTCATGTTAAGCAATAAAGATCATTTTTTTTTCTTTAAAAATATTATCACCAGAGGATTTTGTCGTGGGGGTAGTTATGCCGACTAACTCTCCCCACGTGTCAGACCCTTTGACTCCCGCTTCAAGGACTCACGCTCAAATGGCGCCAAGTACATCAAGGGCGCCCATAGCGTTTATTTTACCAGAGGATTCTGTCAAGGGGGAAGTTATGCCGACTAACTCTCCCCACGTGTCAGACTCTTCGACTCCCGCTTCAGGGACTCGCGCTCAAATGGCGCCAAGTACATCAAGGGTGCTCATAGCGTTTATTTTACAAGACATGGCGAAAGTTATGAATAATACTCTGGCAGCGGTATTAGTCAGACTACCTGAAATTAAAGGAAAGCAAGATAGCTCTGGGGGTAGATACAGAGCATACAGATGCGTCAAGAACCATGTCTGATACTGCCTCCCAATATGCAGAACCTGAGGGAAGCTTCAGTCTGTGGGTGATATTTTTGACTCGGGGAAGATGATTTAACCTGATTCCGATATTTCTACATTTAAAATGTATGCTTGAGATGCTCCACTTGTTGCTCAGGGAGGTTTTAGCAGCTCTGAATGACTGTTTTACAATCACAGTGCCAGAGAAATTGTGTAGACTGAATAGATACTATGCAGTGCCGGTGTGTACTGATGTTTTTCCAATACCTAAAGAGGTTTACAGAAATTATTAATAAGGAATGGGATAGACCAGGTGTGCCGTTCTCTTCCCCTCCTATTTTTAGAAAAATGTTTCTAACAGATGCCACCACACGGGACTTATGGCAGACAGTCCCTAAGGTGGAGAGAAGAGTTTCTACTCTAGCTAAGCGAACCACTATCCCTGTCGAGGACAGTTGTGCTTTTTTAGATCCAATGGTTAAAAAATCAGAGGGTTACCTTGGGAAAATGTTTTATTCAACAAGGTTTTATCCTGCAACCCTTGCATGCATTGCTCCTGTCACTGCTGCTGCAGCGTTCTGGTTGGAGTCTCTGGATGAGGCTTTACAGGTAGCGACTCCATTGGATGAATATACTTGTCAAGCTTAGAGCACTTAAGCTAGCCAATTCCTTTGTTTCTGATGCCTTTGTTCATTTGACTAAACTAACGGCTAAGAATTCTGTTTTTTCTATACTGGTGCGCAGAGCGCTATGGCTTATATCATAGTCAGCTGTCGTGACTTTAATAAATAAGCTACTTAACTTCCCTTCAAGGGGCAGACCCTATTAGGGCCTGGTTTGAAGGAGATCATTGCTAATATTACTGGAGGAAAAGGTCATGGCCTTCCTCAGGACAGGACCAAATCAAGGGCCAAAAAAGTCTAATTTGCGTGCCTTTCGAAACTTCAAGGCAGGTGTGGCATCAACTTCCTCTATGGCAAATCAAGAGGGTACTTTTGCTCAGTCCATGACGGTCTGGAGACAACCGGACCTGGAACAAAGATAAACAGGCCAAGGAGCCTGCTGCTGCCTCTTAGACAGCATGAAGGAACGGTCCCCTATCCGGTAACGGATCCTGTAGGGGGCAGACTTTCATTTTTCGCCCAGGCGTGGGCAAGAGATGCCCAGGATCCCTGGGCATTGGAAATTATATCCCAGAGATATCTTCTGGATTTCAAAGCTTCCCCTCCGAAAAAGGGGAGATTTTACCTTTCACAATTATCTGCACACCAGATAAAGGAAGAGGCATTCTTACATTGTGTACGAGACCCATCCAGTTCCAAGACAGGAACAGGGACAGAGTTTTTCTCAAATCTGTTTGTGGTTCCCAAGGAGAGGGAACCTTCAGACCTATTTTGGATTTAAAGATCTTAAACAAATTCCTTAGAATTCCATCATTTAAGATGGAAACTATTCGTACCATCTTAACTATGATCCAGGAGAGTCAATAGTGGACTACAATGGATTTGAAGGATACTTATCCTCACATAACGATGCATAAGGATCACCATCGTTTTTCAGGTTTGCCTTTCTAGACAGGCATTACCAGTTTGTTGCTCTTTCCTTTGGGTTAACTACAGCCCCAAGAATCTTTATGGAGGTTCTGGGGTCGCTTTGGCGGTCCTTAGGCCGCGGGGCATAGAAGTGGCCCCTTATTTAGGCGTCGAACATCCAAATTGCCAAGTCTCATACGGATGTAGTACTGGCATTTCTGAGATCGCATGGGTGGAAAGTGAACAAGGAAAGAGTTCTCTATCCCCAATCTCAAGGGTTTCCTTCCTAGGGACTCTGATAGATTCTGCAGAAATGAAAATTTACCTGACGGAGTCCAGGTTGTCAAAGTTTCTAAATTACTGCCGTGTTCTTCATTCCATCCGCGCCCTTCGGTGGCTCGGTACATGAATGTAATCGGCCTAATGGTAGCAGCAAGGGACATAGTACCGTTTGCACGCCTACATTTCAGACCGCTGCAACTATGCATGCTCAGTCGATGGAACGGGGATTACACAGATTTGTCCCCTTCTTAAAACTGGACCAAGAGGCCAGAGATTCTCTTCTCTGGTGGCTATCTCGGGTCCATCTGTCCAAGGGTATGACCTTCCGCAGGTCAGATGGGACAGTTGTTACAACAGATGCCAACCTTTTAGGTTGGGATACAGTCTGGGACTCCCTGAAGACTCAGGGATAGTGGACTCAGGAGGAGACCCTCCTTCTAAAAAATATTCTGGAACTGGGAGCGATATTCCATGCTCTTCAGGCTTGGCCTCAGTTAGCAACTCTGAGGTACATCAGATTCAGTCGGACAATATCACGACTGTGGCTTACATCAACCATCAAGGGGGAACAGAAGTTCCCTAGCGATGTTAGAAGTCTTAAAATAATTCACTGGACAGAGACTCTCTCTTGTCTATCAACTTTCCATATCCCAGGTGTTGAGAACTGGGAGGTGGATTTTCTAAGTCGTTAGACTTTTCTCCCGGGGAAGTGGGAATTCCCTCCGGAGGTCTTTGCACAAGATCAAGCAGGAGAGTGCTTTGGTGTTTTTAACAGCGCCTGCGTAACCACGCAGGACCTGGTATGCAGATCTGGTGGACATGTCATTCTTTCCATCATGGTCTCTGCTTCTGAGACAGGACCCTCTACCTCAGGGTCCTTTCAACCATCTAAATTAAACTTCTCTGAGATGGACTGCCTGGAGACTGAACGCTTGATGTTATCAAAGCATGGCTTCTCCGAGTCAGTCATTGATACCTTAATACAGGCATGAGAGCCTGTCACTAGGAAAATTTAACATAGATATAGCATAAATATCTTATTGCTATGAATCCAAGGGTTACTCATGGAGTAAAGTCAGGATTCCCAGGATACTATCTTTTCTCCAAGATGATTTTGAGAAAAGGGTTGTCAGCTAGTTCCTTAAAAGGACAGATTCCTACTCTGTCTATTCTTTTGCACAAGCGTCTGGCAGATACTCCAGACGTTCAGGCATTTTGTCAGGCTTTGGTTAGAACCAAGTCTGTGTCTAAACCTGTTGCTCCGCCATGGAGCTTAAACCTGATTATTAAGGTTCTTCAAGGAGTTCCGTTTGAACCTCTTCATTCTATAGATATCAAACTTTTTATCTTGGAAAGTTCCTTTTTGGTAGATATTTCCTCGGCTTGTAGAGTCTCCGAGTTATCTGCTTTACAATGTGATTCTCCTTATCTGGTCCTCCGTACGGATAAGGTAGTCCTGCGTATCAAAACAAGGTTTTTTTACCTAAGGTGGTATCCAACAAGAATATCACTCAAGAGAGTGTTGTTCCATTCTTGTATCCTAATCCTTCTTCAAAGATGGAACGTCTATTACACAATTTGGACGTGGTTCGTGCTTTAAAGTTTTACTTACAAGCTACTTCAGATTTTCATCAAACATTTACTTTGTTTGTTGTCTACTCTGGACAGAGGAGAGGTCAAAAGACTTCAGCAACCTCTCTTTCTTTTTGGTTAAAAGCATAATTCGTTTAGCTTATGAGACTGCTGGACAGCAGCCTCCTGAAGGGATTACAGCTCATTCTACTAGAGCTGTGGCTTTCACTTGGGCCTTTTTAAAATGAGGCTTCTGTTGAACAGATTTACAAGACGGCGTCTTGGTCTGCGCTTCATACTTTTCTTCTTCGGAGGCTATTTTTGTGAGGCAGTGGTACCTTACGTTTAAAGGGACATGAAACCCAAATTTTTTTCTTTCGTGATTTAGAAAGAGCATGTCATTTTAAACAACTTTCTAATTTACTTCTATTATCTAATTTGCTTCATTCTCTTGATATCACTTGCTGAAAAGCATATCTAAATATGCTCAGAAGCTGCTGATTGGTTGCTGCACATAGAGGCCTTGTGTGATTGGCTTATACATGTGCATTGCTATTTCTTCAACAAAGGATATCTAAAGAATTGAGCAAATTGGAAAGTTGTTTAAAATTGCATGCCCTATCTGAATCATGAAAGTTTAATTTTGACTAGACTGTTCCTTTAAGTTCCTGCCTTGTCCCTCCCTTCATCCGTGTACTTTAGCTTTGGAATTGGTATCCCATAAGTAATGGATGATCCGTGGACTGGATACACTTAACAAGAGAAAACATAATTTATGCTTACCTGATAAATTTATTTCTCTTGTAGTGTATCCAGTCCACCGCCCGCCCTGTCATTTTAAGGCAGGTAATTTTTTCATTTAAACTACAGTCACCACTGCACCCTATGGTTTTTCCTTTCTCTGCATGTTTTCGGTCGAATGACTGGATATGGCAGTTAGGGGAGGAGCTATATAGCAGCTCTGCTGTGGGTGAACTCTTGCAACTTCCTGTTGGGAAGGAGAATATCCCTTAAGTAATGGATGATCCGTGGACTGGATACACTACAAGAGAAATAAATTTATCAGGTAAGCATAAATGATGTTTTTATGATTCAGACAAAGCATACGATTTATAAAAAAAGATGTAAGATAGTACAATCAATTATTAAAGTGATTGTAACGTTTTTGGATCAAATCAACACTATCTATTGAATTATTCTTAAAAAGAGGGGCACTTTAATTCATTCTTAAAATAATTACCGTTTAGTGATTGGAAATATTGCAGCCTTCCTCCGCCCTCATCTCATACTTCTCCTCTTCTTTTTTTTTTATTTTTTATGCTGAATCCGCGCTTAGCCAATCGGTGCGTGCCCCTTGAGCTTGACACCAAAGGGGGCATGCAACGATTGGCTGAAGCTGGATTCCTCCAAAAAAAAAGAAGAAAAAAAAAGAGTATGAGATGCGGGCAGAGGAACGGTGCAATGTTTCTGATCACTAAATGGTAATTATTTTAAGAATAAAGCGTCTTTAATTATTATTATGTGGCCCACTTTTTAAGAATAATTATAGATAGTGTTGATTCAATCTCAAATCTTTACAATTACTTTAATGAATAATACATTTTACTGGACAAGAGTTTTTGTTGGTTTTTTTTTTGACGACTTGGCTGTTTTCAAAAGTCAAGATTATATTGACATTTAAGTGATGGTAAATCTAAGCGTTTAACAAATGCTAGGATTTACCATCACTAAAAATAAACTCTTGTTTCTGTCATCAATTACTAAAAAACAGGTGCGAAACTCACACTTTCTGTGCCGAATATATCTCTAAAATCAGCGCCTCCAGCCGCCCACAACACCGCGCTCTAGAGTGATGGTAAATCCTAGTGTTTGTTAAACGCTTGGATTTACCGTCACTTTAAACTTATTATGTTTTATGTCCTTTATAATACAAGGAATAGAAAGGTCAAAATTAAAATGTGCATGGGTGCATTTCAATATTCTAACATTTGCAAAAATTATGCCTTCTAGTAATAGTTAATACTGGTTTTCAGTGTCGTATACACACACATGCCGTGAGAGCCCGTGCACCAGTATCCAAAGACCACACCTTCTCAGAGAGTCAACAGTGGCTTGTATGCCACAAATTAAAGGGACAGTCTAGGCCAAAATAAACTTTCATGATTCAGATAGAGCATGTAATTTTAAACAATTTTTCAATTTACTTTTATCACCAATTTTGCTTTGTTCTCTTGGAATTCTTAGTTGAAAGCTTAACTTGGGAGGTTCATATGCTAATTTCTCTTGTTAAGTGTATCCAGTCCACGGATCATCCATTACTTATGGAATATATTCTCCTTCCCAACAGGAAGCTGCAAGAGTCCACCCACAGCAAAGCTGCTATATAGCTCCTCCCCTAACTGCCATATTCAGTCATTCTCTTGCAAGCCTCAACATAGATAGGAGGTCGTGAGAGTCTGTGGTGCTTTCTACTTAGTTTATTCAATCAAAAGTTTGTTATTTTTAAATGGCACCGGAGTGTGCTGTTTATCTCAGGCAGTATTTGGAAGAAGAATCTGCCTGCGTTTTTCTATGATCTTAGCAGACGTAACTAAGATCCATTTGCTGTTCTCACACATTCTGAGGAGTGAGGTACTTCAGAGGGGGAATGGCGTGCAGGTTTTCCTGCAGATAAGGTATGTGCAGTAAAATATTTTTCTAGGAATGGAATTGACTAAGAAAATACTGCTGATACCGAAGTAATGTAAGTAAAGCCTTAAATGCAGCGATAGCGACTGGTATCAGGCTTATTAATAGAGATACATACTCTTATAAAAATGTGTTTTAAAACGTTTGCTGGCATGTTTAATCGTTTTTTAACATGTTTGGTGATAAAACTTATTGGGGCCTAAGTTTTTTCCACATGGCTGGCTTAAATTTTGCATAGAAACAGTTAACTGAAGCTTCCCACTGTTGGCTGTGGCAGTTTGTTGTGTCTGTTTTTAAAAACATCTATGTCTTTTTTTTTTTTTTTTTTTGATCTGTTTTTTGCATTAAGGGGTTAATCATCCATTTGCAAGTGGGTGCAATGCTCTGTTACCTTATTACATGTACTGTAAAAATTTCGTTTGTTTTACTGCCTTTTTTTCACTGTTTTTCAAATTTTGACAAAATTTGTTTCTCTTAAAGGCACAGTAACGTTTTATATATTTGCTTGTTAACTTGATTTAAAGTGTTTTCCAAGCTTACTAGTCTCATTATTAGTCTGTTCTAACATGTCTGACATAGAGGAAGCTCTGTGTTCATTATGTTTTAAAGCCATGGTGGAACCCCATCTTAGAATGTGTACCAGATGTACTGATTTCATGTTAAACAATAAAGATCATTTTTTGTCTTTAAAAACATTATCACCAGAGGATTCTGTCGTGGGGGTAGTTATGCCGACTAACTCTCCCCACGTGTCAGACCTTTTGACTCCCGCTTTAGGGACTCACGCTCAAATGGCGCCAAGTACATCAAGGGCACCCATAGCGTTTCTTTTACCAGGGGATTCTGTCGAGGGGAAAGTTATGCCGACTAACTCTCCCCACGTGTCAGACCCTTCGACTCCCGCTTCAGGGACTCACGCTCAAATGGCGCCAAGTACATCAAGGGCACCCATAGCGTTTATTTTACAAGACATGGCAAAGGTGGTGAATAATATTCTGGCAGCAGTATTAGTCAGACTACCTGAAATTAAAGGAAAGCAGTTAGCTCTGGGGGTAGATACAGAGCATACAGATGCTTTAAGAACCATGTATGATACTACCTCACAATATGCTGTGTCTGTGGGTGATTTTTTTTTGACTCAGGGAAGATGATTTAACCTGATTCTGATATTTCTACATTTAAAATTTATGCTTGAGAACCTCCACTTGTTGCTCAGGGAGGCTTTGGCTGCTCTGAATGAATGTGTACAATCGCAGGGCCAGAGAAATTGTGTAGACTGGATAAATAATATGCAGTGCCGGTGTGTACTGATGTTTTTCCAATACCTAAAGAGGTTTACTAAAAATTTTTTAATAAGGAATGGGATAGACCAGGTGTGCCATTCTCTTCCCCTCCTATTTTTTAGAAGAATGTTTCTCCAACATAGGTGTGTCCGGTCCACGGCGTCATCCTTACTTGTGGGATATTCTCTTCCCCAACAGGAAATGGCAAAGAGCCCAGCAAAGCTGGTCACATGATCCCTCCTAGGCTCCGCCTACCCCAGTCATTCTCTTTGCCGTTGTACAGGCAACATCTCCACGGAGATGGCTTAGAGTTTTTTAGTGTTTAACTGTAGTTTTTATTATTCAATCAAGAGTTTGTTATTTTGAAATAGTGCTGGTATGTACTATTTACTCAGAAACAGAAAAGAGATGAAGATTTCTGTTTGTATGAGGAAAATGATTTTAGCAACCGTAACTAAAATCCATGGCTGTTCCACACAGGACTGTTGAGAGCAATTAACTTCAGTTGGGGGAACAGTGTGCAGTCTCTTGCTGCTTGAGGTATGACACATTCTAACAAGACGATGTAATGCTGGAAGCTGTCATTTTCCCTATGGGATCCGGTAAGCCATGTTTATTACGATCATAAATAAGGGCTTCACAAGGGCTTATTAAGACTGTAGACTGTTTCTGGGCTAAATCGATTCATTATTAACACATATTTAGCCTTGAGGAATCATTTTATCTGGGTATTTTTGATATAATAATATCGGCAGGCACTGTATTAGACACCTTATTCCTTAGGGGCTTTCCCAAAGCTTAAGCAGAGCCTCATTTTCGCGCCGGTGTGGCGCACTTGTTTTTGAGAGGCATGGCATGCAGTCGCATGTGAGAGGAGCTCTGATACTTAGAAAAGACTTTCTGAAGGCGTCATTTGGTATCGTATTCCCCTTTGGGCTTGGTTGGGTCTCAGCAAAGCAGATACCAGGGACTGTAAAGGGGTTAAAGTTTAAAACGGCTCCGGTTCCGTTATTTTAAGGGTTAAAGCTTCCAAATTTGGTGTGCAATACTTTTAAGGCTTTAAGACACTGTGGTGAAAATTTGGTGAATTTTGAACAATTCCTTCATGTTTTTTCGCAATTGCAGTAATAAAGTGTGTTCAGTTTAAAATTTAAAGTGACAGTAACGGTTTTATTTTAAAACGTTTTTGTACTTTGTTATCAAGTTTATGCCTGTTTAACATGTCTGAACTACCAGATAGACTGTGTTCTGAATGTGGGGAAGCCAGAATTCCTATTCATTTAAATAAATGTGATTTATGTGATAATGACAATGATGCCCAAGATGATTCCTCAAGTGAGGGGAGTAAGCATGGTACTGCATCATTCCCTCCTTCGTCTACACGAGTCTTGCCCACTCAGAAGGCCCCTAGTACATCTAGCGCGCCAATACTCCTTACTATGCAACAATTAACGGCTGTAATGGATAATTCTGTCAAAAACATTTTAGCCAAAATGAACCCTTGTCAGCGTAAGCGTGGCTGCTCTGTTTTAGATACTGAAGAGCATGACGACGCTGATATTAATATCTCTGAAGGGCCCCTAACCCAGTCTGATGGGGCCAGGGAGGTTTTGTCTGAGGGAGAAATTACTGATTCAGGGAACATTTCTCAACAGGCCGAACCTGATGTGATTGCATTTAAATTTAAGTTGGAACATCTCCGCATTCTGCTTAAGGAGGTATTATCCACTCTGGATGATTGTGAAAAGTTGGTCATCCCAGAGAAACTATGTAAAATGGACAAGTTCCTAGAGGTGCCGGGGCTCCCAGAAGCTTTTCCTATACCCAAGCGGGTGGCGGACATTGTTAATAAAGAATGGGAAAGGCCCGGTATTCCTTTCGTCCCTCCCCCCATATTTAAAAAATTGTTTCCTATGGTCGACCCCAGAAAGGACTTATGGCAGACAGTCCCCAAGGTCGAGGGAGCGGTTTCCACTTTAAACAAACGCACCACTATACCCATAGAGGATAGTTGTGCTTTCAAAGATCCTATGGATAAAAAATTAGAAGGTTTGCTTAAAAAGATGTTTGTTCAGCAGGGTTACCTTCTACAACCAATTTCATGCATTGTCCCTGTCGCTACAGCCGCATGTTTCTGGTTCGATGAGCTGATAAAGACGCTCGATAGTGATTCTCCTCCTTATGAGGAGATTATGGACAGAATCAATGCTCTCAAATTGGCTAATTCTTTCACCCTAGACGCCACTTTGCAATTGGCTAGGTTAGCGGCTAAGAATTCTGGGTTTGCTATTGTGGCGCGCAGAGCGCTTTGGTTGAAATCTTGGTCGGCTGATGCGTCTTCCAAGAACAAGCTACTTAACATTCCTTTCAAGGGGAAAACGCTGTTTGGCCCTGACTTGAAAGAGATTATCTCTGATATCACTGGGGGTAAGGGACACGCCCTTCCTCAGGATCGGCCTTTCAAGGCAAAAAATAGACCTAATTTTCGTCCCTTTCGTAAAAACGGACCAGCCCAAAGTGCTACGTCCTCTAAGCAAGAGGGTAATACTTCTCAAGCCAAGCCAGCTTGGAGACCAATGCAAGGCTGGAACAAGGGTAAGCAGGCCAAGAAACCTGCCACTGCTACCAAGACAGCATGAAATGTTGGCCCCCGATCCGGGACCGGATCTGGTGGGGGGCAGACTCTCTCTCTTTGCTCAGGCTTGGGCAAGAGATGTTCTGGATCCTTGGGCGCTAGAAATAGTCTCCCAAGGTTATCTTCTGGAATTCAAGGGACTTCCCCCAAGGGGGAGGTTCCACAGGTCTCAGTTGTCTTCAGACCACATAAAAAGACAGGCGTTCTTACATTGTGTAGAAGACCTGTTAAAAATGGGTGTGATTCATCCAGTTCCATTAAGAGAACAAGGGATGGGGTTCTACTCCAATCTGTTCATAGTTCCCAAAAAAGAGGGAACGTTCAGACCAATCTTAGATCTCAAGATCTTAAACAAGTTTCTCAAGGTTCCATCGTTCAAGATGGAAACCATTCGAACTATTCTCCCTTCCATCCAGGAAGGTCAATTCATGACCACGGTGGATTTAAAGGATGCGTATCTACATATTCCTATCCACAAGGAACATCATCGGTTCCTAAGGTTCGCATTCCTGGACAAACATTACCAGTTCGTGGCGCTTCCTTTCGGATTAGCCACTGCTCCAAGGATTTTCACAAAGGTACTAGGGTCCCTTCTAGCTGTGCTACGACCAAGGGGCGTTGCGGTAGTACCTTACTTGGACGACATTCTGATTCAAGCGTCGTCCCTTCCTCAAGCAAAGGCTCACACGGACATCGTCCTGGCCTTTCTCAGATCTCACGGATGGAAAGTGAACGTGGAAAAGAGTTCTCTATCCCCGTCAACAAGGGTTCCCTTCTTGGGAACAATTGTAGACTCCTTAGAAATGAGGATTTTTCTGACAGAGGTCAGAAAAACAAAACTTCTAGACTCTTGTCGGATACTTCATTCCGTTCCTCTTCCTTCCATAGCTCAGTGCATGGAAGTGATCGGGTTGATGGTAGCGGCAATGGACATAGTTCCTTTTGCGCGCATTCATCTAAGACCATTACAACTGTGCATGCTCAGTCAGTGGAATGGGGACTATACAGACTTGTCTCCGAAGATACAAGTAAATCAGAGGACCAGAGACTCACTCCGTTGGTGGCTGTCCCTGGACAACCTGTCACAAGGGATGACATTCCGCAGACCAGAGTGGGTCATTGTCACGACCGACGCCAGTCTGATGGGCTGGGGCGCGGTCTGGGGACCCCTGAAAGCTCAGGGTCTTTGGTCTCGGGAAGAATCTCTTCTACCGATAAATATTCTGGAACTGAGAGCGATATTCAATACTCTCAAGGCCTGGCCTCAGCTAGCGAGGACCAAGTTCATACGGTTTCAATCAGACAACATGACAACTGTTGCGTACATCAACCATCAGGGGGGAACAAGGAGTTCCCTAGCGATGGAAGAAGTGACCAAAATCATTCTATGGGCGGAGTCTCACTCCTGCCACCTGTCTGCTATCCACATCCCAGGAGTGGAAAATTGGGAAGCGGATTTTCTGAGTCGTCAGACATTGCATCCGGGGGAGTGGGAACTCCATCCGGAAGTCTTTGCCCAAGTCACTCACCTGTGGGGCATTCCAGACATGGATCTGATGGCCTCTCGTCAGAACTTCAAAGTTCCTTGCTACGGGGCCAGATCCAGGGATCCCAAGGCGGCTCTAGTGGATGCACTAGTAGCACCTTGGACCTTCAAACTAGCTTATGTGTTCCCGCCATTTCCTCTCATCCCCAGGCTGGTAGCCAGGATCAATCAGGAGAGGGCGTCGGTGATCTTGATAGCTCCTGCGTGGCCACGCAGGACTTGGTATGCAGATCTGGTGAATATGTCATCGGCTCCACCTTGGAAGCTACCTTTGAGACGAGACCTTCTTGTTCAGGGTCCGTTCGAACATCCAAATCTGGTTTCACTCCAGCTGACTGCTTGGAGATTGAACGCTTGATTTTATCGAAGCGAGGATTCTCAGATTCTGTTATCGATACTCTTGTTCAGGCCAGAAAGCCTGTAACTAGAAAGATTTACCACAAAATTTGGAAAAAATATATCTGTTGGTGTGAATCTAAAGGATTCCCTTGGGACAAGGTTAAGATTCCTAGGATTCTATCCTTCCTTCAAGAAGGATTGGAAAAAGGATTATCTGCAAGTTCCCTGAAGGGACAGATTTCTGCCTTGTCGGTGTTACTTCACAAAAAGCTGGCAGCTGTGCCAGATGTTCAAGCCTTTGTTCAGGCTCTGGTTAGAATCAAGCCTGTTTACAAACCTTTGACTCCTCCTTGGAGTCTCAATTTAGTTCTTTCAGTTCTTCAGGGGGTTCCGTTTGAACCCTTACATTCCGTTGATATTAAGTTATTATCTTGGAAAGTTTTGTTTTTAGTTGCAATTTCTTCTGCTAGAAGAGTCTCAGAATTATCTGCTCTGCAGTGTTCTCCTCCTTATCTGGTGTTTCATGCAGATAAGGTGGTTTTACGTACTAAACCTGGTTTTCTTCCAAAAGTTGTTTCTAACAAAAACATTAACCAGGAGATTATCGTACCTTCTCTGTGTCCAAAACCAGTTTCAAAGAAGGAACGTTTGTTGCACAATTTGGATGTTGTTCGCGCTCTAAAATTCTATTTAGATGCTACAAAGGATTTTAGACAAACATCTTCCTTGTTTGTTGTTTATTCAGGTAAAAGGAGAGGTCAAAAAGCAACTTCTACCTCTCTCTCTTTTTGGATTAAAAGCATCATCAGATTGGCTTACGAGACTGCCGGACGGCAGCCTCCCGAAAGAATCACAGCTCATTCCACTAGGGCTGTGGCTTCCACATGGGCCTTCAAGAACGAGGCTTCTGTTGATCAGATATGTAGGGCAGCGACTTGGTCTTCACTGCACACTTTTACCAAATTTTACAAGTTTGATACTTTTGCTTCTTCTGAGGCTATTTTTGGGAGAAAGGTTTTGCAAGCCGTGGTGCCTTCCATTTAGGTGACCTGATTTGCTCCCTCCCTTCATCCGTGTCCTAAAGCTTTGGTATTGGTTCCCACAAGTAAGGATGACGCCGTGGACCGGACACACCTATGTTGGAGAAAACAGAATTTATGTTTACCTGATAAATTTCTTTCTCCAACGGTGTGTCCGGTCCACGGCCCGCCCTGGTTTTTTAATCAGGTCTGATAATTTATTTTCTTTAACTACAGTCACCACGGTACCATATGGTTTCTCCTATGCAAATATTCCTCCTTAACGTCGGTCGAATGACTGGGGTAGGCGGAGCCTAGGAGGGATCATGTGACCAGCTTTGCTGGGCTCTTTGCCATTTCCTGTTGGGGAAGAGAATATCCCACAAGTAAGGATGACGCCGTGGACCGGACACACCGTTGGAGAAAGAAATTTATCAGGTAAACATAAATTCTGTTTTTCTAATAGTTACCACCACACGGGACTTCTGGCAGACAGTTCCTAAGGTGGAGAGAAGAGTTTCTACTCTAGCTAAGCGTACCACTACCTCTGACGAGGACAGTTGTGCTTTTTAGATCCAATGGATAAAAAATGTTTATTCAACAGGGTTTTATCCTGCAGCCCCTTGCATACATTGCTTCTGTCACTGCTGCTGCGGCGTTCTGGGTTGAGTCTCTTGATGAGGCTTTACAGTTAAGCGACTCCATTGGATGAATATATTTGACAAGCTTATGCTAGCCAATTCCTTTATTTTCTGATGCCTTGTTCATTTGACTAGACTAACGGCTAAGAATTCTGTTTTTTACTATACTGGCGCGCAGAGCGCTATGGCTTATATCATGGTCGGCTGTCGTGACTTTAATAAATAAGCTACTTAACTTCCCTTCAAGGGGCAGACCCTATTCGGGCCTGGTTTGAAGGAGATTATTGCTTATATCACTGGAGGAAAAGGTCATGCCCTTCCTCAGGATAGGTCTAAATCAAGGGAAAAAAAAAAAAAAAAGTCTAATTTTCGTACCTTTTAAAAAATTCAGGGCAGGTGTGGCATCCTCTTCCGCTAAGGCAAAACAAGAGGGAATTTTTGCACAGTCCAAGGCGGTCTGGAGACAATCGGACCTGGAACAAAGATAAGCAGGCCAAGGAGCCTGCTGCTGCCTCTAAGGCAGCATGAAGGAACGGACCCCTATCCGGTAACGGATCCTATAGGGGGCAGACTTTCATTCTTTGCCCAGGCGTGGGCAAGAGATGCCCAGGATCCCTAGGCATTGGAATTTATATCCCAGAGATATCTTCTGGATTTCAAAGATTCCCCCCCAAAAAAAGGGGAGATTTCGCCTTTCACAATTATCTGCAAACCAGATAAAGAAGGAGGCATTCTTACATTGTGTACGATATCCATCCAGTTCCAAGAGAGGAACAGGGACAGAGTTTTTACTCAAATCTGTTTGTGGTTCCCAAGGAGAGGGAACCTTCAGACCTATTTTGGATCTAAAGATCTTAAACAAATTCCTCAGAATTCCGTCATTTAAGATGGAAACTATTCGTACCATCTTAACTATGATCCAGGAGAGTCAATAGAGGACTACAATGGATTTGAAGGATGCTTATCCTCACATTGTGATGCATAAAGATCACCATCGTTTTTCAGGTTTGCCTTTCTAGACAGGCATTACCAGTTTGTAGCTCTTTCCTTTGGGATATCTACAGCCCCAAGAATCTTTATGGAGGTTCTGGGGTCGCTTTGGCGGTCCTTAGACCGCGGGGCATAGAAGTGGCCCCTTATTTAGACGACATCCTGATACAGGCGTCAAACATCCAAATTGCCCAGTCTCATACGGACGTAGTACTGGCATTTCTGAGATCACATGGGTGGAAAGTGAACAAGGAAAGAGTTCTCTATCCCCAATCTCAAGGGTTTCCCTCCTAGGGACTCTGATAGATTCTGTAGAAATGAAAATTTACCTGACGGAGTCCAGGTTGTCAAAGTTTCTAAATTTCTGCCGTGTTTTTTTCATCCCATCCGCGCCCTTCGGTGGCTCAGTACATGAATGAAATCGGCTTAATGGTAGCGGCAAGGGACATAGTACCGTTTGCACGTCTACATTTCAGACCGCTGCAACTATGCATGCTCAGTCAGAGGAACGGGGATTACACAGATTTGTCCCCCTGTTAAACCTGGACCAAGAGACCAGAGATTCTCTTCTCTGGTGACTATGTCGGGTCCATCTGTCCAAGGGTATGACCTTCCGCAGGTCAGATGGGACAATTGTTACAATAGATGCCAGCCTTTTAGGTTGGGATGCAGTCTGGAACTCCCTGAAGGCTCAGGGATAGTGGACTTAGGAGGAGACCCTCCTTCTAATAAAAATTCTGGAACTGGGAGTGATATTCCATGCTCTTCAGACTTGGCCTCAGTTAGCAACTCTGAGGTACATCATACTCAGTCGGACAATATACACGACTGTGGCTTACATCAGCCATCAAGGGGGAACAGAAGTTCCCTAGCGATGTTAGAAGTCTTACAATAATTCACTGGACAGAGACTCACTCTTGTCTATCAGCTATCCATATCCCAGGTGTTGAGAACTGGGAGGTGTATTTTCTAAGTCGTTAGACTTTTCTTCCGGGGGAGTGGGATTTCCTCCGGAGGTCAAGACCAAGCAGGAGAGGGCTTTGGTGTTTTTGACAGCGCCTGCGTAGCCACGCAGGACCTGGTATGCAGATCTGGTGGACATGTCATCCTTTCCATCACGGTCTCTGCTTCTGAGACAGGTCCCTCTACCTCAGGGTCCTTTCAACCATCTAAATAGAATCAATCTGAGATGGACTGCTTGGAGACTGAACGCTTGATGTTATCAAAGCATGGTTTCTCCGAGTCAGTCATTGATACCTTAATACAGACATGAAAGCCTGTCTCTAGGAAAATTGAACATAGATATGGTGTAAATATCTGATTGTTATGAATCCAAGGGTTACTCATGGAGTAAAGTCTGGATTCCCAGGATATTATCTTTTCTCCAAGATGTTTTTGAGAAAAGGGTTGTCAGCTAATTCCTTAAAAGGGGACAGATTTTTACTCTGTCTATTTTTTTGCACAAGCGTCTGGCAGGTATTCTAGACGTTCAGGCATTTGGTCAGGCTTTGGTTAGATCCAAGCCTGTGTTTAAAACTGTTGCTCCGCCATGGAGCTTAAACCTGATTCTTAAGGTTCTTCAAGAAGTTCCGTTTGAACCTTTTTTGTTCCATAGATATCAATCTTTATCTTGGAAAGTTCCTTTTGGGTAGCTAATTCCTCGACTCGTAGAGTCTCCAAGTTATCTGTGTTACAATGTGATTCTCCTTATCTGGTCCTTCGTATGGATAAGGTAGTCCTGCGTACCAACCTGGGTTTTTTCCTAAGGTGGTATCTAACAAGTACATCACTCAAGAGATAGTTGTTCCATGCTTGTATCCTAATCCTTCCTCAAAGAAGGAACGTCAATTACACAATATTGGACGTGGTTTGTGCTTTAAAGTTTTACTTACAAGCTACTACAGTTTTCATCAAACGTTCACCTTGTTTGTTGTCTATTCTGGACAGAGGAGAGGTCAAAAGACTTCAGCCGCCTCTCTGTCTTTTTGGTTAAAAAGCATAATTCATTTAGCTTATGAGACTGCTGGACAGCAGCCTCCTGAAGGGATTACAGCTCATTCTACTAGAGCTGTGGTTTTCACTTGGGCCTTTTTTAAATGTGGCTTCTGTTGCACAGATTTACAAGACGGAGTCTTGGTCTGCGCTTCATACTTTTCAAATTTAACAAATTTGATACCTTGCTTCTTCGGAGGCTATTTTTGGGAGAAAGGGTTTTTTACAGGCAGTGGTAACTTCCGTTTAAGTACCTGCCTTGTCCCTCCCATCATCCGTGTACTTTAGCTTTGGTATTGGTATTCCATAAGTAATGGATGATCCGTGGACTGGATACACTTAACAAGAGAAAACATAATTTATGCTTACCTGATAAATTTATTTCTCTTGTAGTGTATCCAGTCCACGGCCCGCCCTGTCACTTTAAGGCAGGTAATTTTTTCATTTGAACTACAGTCACCACTGCACCCTATGGTTTTTCCTTTCTCTGCATGTTTTCGGTCGAATGACTGAATATGGCAGTTAGGGGAGGAGCTATATAGCAGCTTTGCTGTGGGTGGACTCTTGCAGCTTCCTGTTGGGAAGGAGAATATATTCCATAAGTAATGGATGATCCGTGGACTGGATACACTACAAGAGAAATAAATTTATCAGGTAAGCATAAATTATGTTTTCTTAGACCTTGAAGGCCACCTCTTTTCAGAATGCATTTTAAGTTTTTCACCACTAGAGGGTGTTAGTTCATGTTTTTCATATAAATAGCACTGTGCTCGTGCACGTGACGTTATCTGGGAGCAGGCACTGATTGGCTAAAATGCAAGTTTGTCAAAAGAACTAAAATAAGGGGGCAGTTTGCAGAGGCTTAGATACAAGATAATCAAAGAGGTTAAAAGTATATTAATATACCTGTTGGTTATGCAAAACTGGGGAATGGGTAATAAAGGGATTATCTATCTTTTAAAACAATAAAAATTCTGGTGTAGACTGTCCCTTTAAGTTTTCACAGATCCAAAGGTCTCTGAGCAGGCATGGTGTATGAATACTGGTGCACAGGCTTTCACAGGATTTGCGTATATGCTCTAAAAAACAGTAATACCTTTTACTAGAAGCATTTTTGCTAATAGAAGTATCCACCCACCCATGTGCATTTACATTTTGACCCTTTTTCCCCTTTTAAATACACATTCTGAGTAGTGATAAAAATAGTTGGACTATTTGTATTCTAAATTTCTCCTTTTTTGTGTTCTTAGGACTGGACAGCACCACTCCTTCATCCCCCAGCTGCTCTTCTGGGGTAGCACCTAGCAACCCTAAAGCATCTGGTCGCAATCTTGGCCCTCCTCCTGGGGAAAAGGAAGAGGGAAACAAAAAGAAGGTGCGACGGCAGTGGGAATCCTGGAGCACCGAGGATAAAAACACTTTCTTTGAGGCTCTGTACGAAGTAAGTGAAGCACGGTTGCCATGGTCAGTGGCTCTTTAATCTGGCTAGTTGGCTGGTTTTTAGACAAGATGCATAGATATAGATATCATTTATTTTCCAAGTTTTAAAAGAAAAAAAAAATATTCAAAGGAATTTTTCATGGAGCAAAGGTATCGGATGACAATGAACAAACAAATACAATCAGCAGTGTAAAAATCTAATAATCAAATGTATGCACAAAGGTTAACTAAAGTGTAATTGATCATACCAAAGTGAAATAAGAGAAGTATTCCTGTTCACTATTTTAATAACCTGGGAGAAAAAAACTTTTCAGAAAACGGTTTGCCCGAGATCGTAAAACTCTCAACCTTGGCCTACGATAAAAAGACAATAAAAAAAAAAAACAATGGCAAGGGTGAGATGAATAGGATACAATTTTTCCGACTCTTATTCATCCTTGAAAAGTAAATGCCCTTAAGAGAAATTAGTTGATGCCTAATGATTTTGTTTGCAGATCTCACAATTCGGTGTCGTTTCTCCTTTATTGATGTAGCAGAGTTTTATACCAGGTTAAAATAGAGGAGGATAAAACAGATTCGATGATGGCTGAATAAAAACAAGTTAACCGTGTTTTGAGACAGGCTTTATTTCTTTTTTAAGACACGATGAGTCCACGGATGATCTTAATTACTAATGGGATATTCACCTCCTGGTCAGCAGGAGGAGGCAAAGAGCACCACAGCAGAGCTGTTAAATAGCATCTTCCTTCCCTCCCACCCCAGTCATTCTCTTTGCCTACGTTAGTGATAGGAAGAGGTAAAGTTAGGTGTTAGATTAGATTCTTCAATCAAGAGTTTATTATTTTTAAAGTAGTGCAAGATTGTGATGCTTTGTTCTAGGGTGTAGCCGAAGTCCATATCAGTCTCTTCAGTAGAGTTTTTAGTGGCTTTAGAGCAATGGAAACTTGTGGGACATAATTCTCACAGCGCCTCCCATATGCTGATGCTGCCCTTTCACTAAAAACCTGAGGGATATTTACTCAGGACGTTTGTTTACTTGCAGGTCCATGGGAGGGAGAGGACCTCCTAAACCTGGGAACTGCCTTGCTGCCAGGCAGAAGATGAGGTAAGTGCTGACTTAATTTCTGGGGGTATAAGTGACAACTCAGATAAAGTTTGGGCACTTTAATTTTTTACAGACCTCATTGTGAAGGAGATAGATGTCTTAGTGTATTAAGGGACACAAACAGGGCAGCTTGGATGCAGGGACTAGGGCTATAGGCGGTTTTGACGCCTCTGGATAAGAAAGCAGTTGTCAGTATAGTTTAGTTCCTTTCGATCTTTCACAGGATGTTGTTCAACTCTTTCTTTCAAGCAGGAGCTGTCCAAACTTTACTGTTGACCCAATCAAGCTTAAAATAGGGGAAAGCAATCCAAGAATCTTGCTGGTGAATGAAAGTCGGCATGACAGGCCTGTCCCTAATCCATGGGGATTCGATATCCCAGGGATACAAAATAGAGTTCAGGACTTTTACTCCCAGGGACAGGTTTTTGTTTTCAAGATTATATGCAGTAGAAGAGAGGTGTTCTTACTTTGCGTAGGAGACCTCTCTGGCATGGGAGTGATAGTTCCTGTTCGGGTTCAGGACCAGGGTCTGGGACTTTATTCCAACTTGTTTGTGGTTCCCAAATAAGAGTGTGCCTTCAGACCTATTTTAGATCTCAAAGGTCTAAGCAAATTTTTCAGAGTACTGTCCTCAGATGGAAACTATTCGTTCCATCTACCTTTGATCCAAGAGGGTCAATTTATATCAACCTTGGAATTAAAGGACGCATATCTGCATGTTCCTATTCACAGGGATCATCACAAGTTTCTAAGGTTTGCCTTCATAGACAAACACTGACTGCCGATTTGTGGCTCCTCCCTTCAGTCTTGCTACAGCCCCCAGAATTTTATCAGAGTTCTGGGATCACTGTTGACGGTGCTTTGGTTAAGGGGCATTGCATTGGCGCCCTATCTGGACAACATCCTAGTCCAGGCGCCATCCTTACAACAAGCAAGATCCCACACGGACACGGTGTTATCCTTCCTGTGGTTTCACTAGTCGAAGGTAAATTTGGGTGAGAGTTCCTTAGTCCCAAAGACAGGGGTTACTTCTTGGGAAACTTAATAGATTCCCTATCAATGAAGATGTTTCTGACAGAAGTCAGGAAATCAAAGATTTTCGATTCTTGTTTAGCCCTTCAGTCCACTCTGCGGCCATCAGTGGCTCAGTGCATGAAATTATTTGGGCTGATGGTAGCGGCAGTGGACATCATCCCGTTTGCTTGGTTCCATCTCAGATCTCTGCGTGTTCAGGCAATGGAACGGAGATTATGTGGATTTGTCTCCTAGAATACTACTGGAACAGGAGACAAGGGATTCTCTTCAGTGGTGGGTGTCTCTGGATTATCTTTTCCAGGGAACCTGCTTTCGCTTGGGTAATTGTGTAAACAGACGCCAGCCTTCTATGGGGGGGAGCAGTCTGGGGTTCCCTAATGTCCCAGGGAGTGTGGACTCAGTCGGCGTCTGTTCTTCCTATAAACTTCCTGGAGCTGAGAGTGATCTTCAATGCTCTTCTGGCCTGGCCTCAGTTAGCCTTGGTCCAGTTTATCAGGTTCCAGTCGGACAACATAACTTCAGTGTACTTAAATCAATCATCAGGGAGGAACAAGGAGTTACTTAGCGATGACAGAGGTAACCAAGATAATTCAGTGGGCGGAGGCTCATTCTTGTTGCCTGTCGGCGATCCACATTCCAGGGGTGGACAACTGAGAGGCGGACTTTCTGAGCAGGTAGACCTTTCATCCGGAGGAGTGGGAATTCCATCCGGAAGTGTTTTCCAGCCTGATTCTCAGGTGGGGTCAGCTCGGAATTGGATCTCATGGCATCTCGACAGAATGCCAAACTCCCGAGATACGGGTCGAGGTCCAGGGACCCCCAGGCGGAGCTGATAGATGCTCTGGCAGTTCCTTGGACCTTCAGTCTAGCATACCTATTTCCTCTGTTTGTTCTTCTTCCTCGGGTCATTGCTCGGATCAAGCAGGAGAGGACATCGGTGATCTTCATTGCACCTCGCAGGATTCGGTATGCAGATCTGGTCGACATGTCATCTCTGCCACATTGGAGACTTCAGTTGTGGAAGGCCCTTCTAATTTAAGGGCCATTCCTTCACCCTAATCTAGTTTCTCTAAAGCTGACTGCTTGGAGATTGAACGCTTAATTTTATCCAAGCGGGGGTTTTCTGACTCGGTCATAGAGACCATGATTCAAGCTCGTAAACATGTAACTAAAAAGATTTTCCATAAGATATGGCGTACATATCTCTATTGGTGTGAATCCAAGGCTTACTCATGGAGTAGCGTTAGGATTCCTAGAATTTTGTCTTTCTCCAACATAGGTGTGTCCGGTCCACGGCGTCATCCTTACTTGTGGGATATTCTCTTCCCCAACAGGAAATGGCAAAGAGCCCAGCAAAGCTGGTCACATGATCCCTCCTAGGCTCCGCCTACCCCAGTCATTCTCTTTGCCGTTGTACAGGCAACATCTCCACGGAGATGGCTTAGAGTTTTTTAGTGTTTAACTGTAGTTTTTATTATTCAATCAAGAGTTTGTTATTTTAAAATAGTGCTGGTATGTACTATTTACTCTGAAACAGAAAAGAGATGAAGATTTCTGTTTGTAAGAGGAAAATGATTTTAGCAACCGTTACTAAAATCCATGGCTGTTCCACACAGGACTGTTGAGAGGAATTAACTTCAGTTGGGGGAACAGTGAGCAGTCTTTTGCTGCTTGAGGTATGACACATTCTAACAAGACGATGTAATGCTGGAAGCTGTCATTTTCCCTATGGGATCCGGTAAGCCATTTTTATTCAGACAGTAAATAAGGGCTTCACAAGGGCTTATTAAGACTGTAGACATTTTCTGGGCTAAATCGATTCATATTACACATATTTAGCCTTGAGGAATCATTTAATCTGGGTATTTTTGTAAAATAATATCGGCAGGCACTGTTTTAGACACCTTATTCTCTAGGGGCTTTCCCTAATCATGGGAAGAGCCTCATTTTCGCGCCGGTATTGCGCACTTGTTTTTGAGAAGCATGACATGCAGTCGCATGTGTGAGGAGCTCTGATACATAGAAAAGACTTTCTGAAGGCGTCATTTGGTATCGTATTCCCCTTTGGGCTTGGTTGGGTCTCAGCAAAGCAGATACCAGGGACTGTAAAGGGGTTAAAGTTAAAAACGGCTCCGGTTCCGTTATTTTAAGGGTTAAAGCTTCCAAATTTGGTGTGCAATACTTTTAAGGCTTTAAGACACTGTGGTGAAATTTTGGTGAATTTTGAACAATTCCTTCATACTTTTTCGCAATTGCAGTAATAAAGTGTGTTCAGTTTAAAATTTAAAGTGACAGTAACGGTTTTATTTTAAAACGTTTTTTGTACTTTGTTATCAAGTTTATGCCTGTTTAACATGTCTGAACTACCAGATAGACTGTGTTCTGAATGTGGGGAAGCCAAGGTTCCTTCTCATTTAAATAAATGTGATTTCTCCAACATAGGTGTGTCCGGTCCACGGCGTCATCCTTACTTGTGGGATATTCTCTTCCCCAACAGGAAATGGCAAAGAGCCCAGCAAAGCTGGTCACATGATCCCTCCTAGGCTCCGCCTACCCCAGTCATTCTCTTTGCCGTTGTACAGGCAACATCTCCACGGAGATGGCTTAGAGTTTTTTAGTGTTTAACTATAGTTTTTCATTATTCAATCAAGAGTTTGTTATTTTCAAATAGTGCTGGTACGTACTATTTACTCAGAAACAGAAAAGAGATGAAGAATTCTGTTTGTATGAGGAAAATGATTTTAGCAACCGTAACTAAAATCCATGGCTGTTCCACACAGGACTGTTGAGAGCAATTAACTTCAGTTGGGGGAACAGTTTGCAGTCCCTTGCTGCTTGAGGTATGACACATTCTAACAAGACGATGTAATGCTGGAAGCTGTCATTTTCCCTATGGGATCCGGTAAGCCATGTTTATTACGATTGTAAATAAGGGCTTCACAAGGGCTTATTTAAACTGTAGACTTTTTCTGGGCTAAATCGATTGATTATTAACACATATTTAGCCTTGAGGAATCATTTTATCTGGGTATTTTGATATAATAATATCGGCAGGCACTGTTTTAGACACCTTATTCTTTAGGGGCTTTCCCAAAGCATAGGCAGAGTCTCATTTTCGCGCCGGTGTTGCGCACTTGTTTTTGAGAGGCATGGCATGCAGTCGCATGTGAGAGGAGCTCTGATACTTATAAGGGACTTCTGAAGGCGTCATTTGGTATCGTATTCCCCTTTGGGTTTGGTTGGGTCTCAGCAAAGCAGATACCAGGGACTGTAAAGGGGTTTAAAGCTTAAAACGGCTCCGGTTCCGTTATTTTAAGGGTTAAAGCTTCCAAAATTGGTGTGCAATATTTTCAAGGCTTTAAGACGCTGTGGTGAAAATTTGGTGAATTTTGAACAATTCCTTCATGTTTTTTCGCAATTGCAGTAATAAAGTGTGTTCAGTTTAAAATTTAAAGTGACAGTAACGGTTTTATTTTAAAACGTTTTTTGTACTTTCTGATCAAGTTTATGCCTGTTTAACATGTCTGAACTACCAGATAGACTGTGTTCTGAATGTGGGGAAGCCAGAATTCCTATTCATTTAAATAAATGTGATTTATGTGATAATGACAATGATGCCCAAGATGATTCCTCAAGTGAGGGGAGTAAGCATGGTACTGCATCATTCCCTCCTTCGTCTACACGAGTCTTGCCCACTCAGGAGGCCCCTAGTACATCTAGCGCGCCAATACTCCTTACTATGCAACAATTAACGGCTGTAATGGATAATTCTGTCAAAAACATTTTAGCCAAAATTAACCCTTGTCAGCGTAAGCGTGGCTGCTCTGTTTTAGTTACTGAAGAGCATGACGACGCTGATATTAATATCTCTGAAGGGCCCCTAACCCAATCTGAGGGGGCCAGGGAGGTTTTGTCTGAGGGAGAAATTACTGATTTAGGGAACATTTCTCAGCAGGCTGAATCTGATGTGATTACATTTAAATTTAAATTGGAACATCTCCGCATTTTGCTTAAGGAGGTATTATCCACTCTGGATGATTGTGAAAATTTAGTCATCCCAGAGAAACTATGTAAAATGGACAAGTTCCTAGAGGTGCCGGGGCTCCCAGAAGCTTTTCCTATACCCAAGCGGGTGGCGGACATTGTTAATAAAGAATGGGAAAGGCCCGGTATTCCTTTCGTCCCTCCCCCCATATTTAAAAAATTGTTTCCTATGGTCGACCCCAGAAAGGACTTATGGCAGTCAGTCCCCAAGGTCGAGGGAGCGGTTTCTACTTTAAACAAACGCACCACTATTCCCATAGAGGATAGTTGTGCTTTCAAAGATCCTATGGATAAAAAATTAGAAGGTTTGCTTAAAAAGATGTTTGTTCAGCAGGGTTACCTTCTACAACCCATTTCATGCATTGTCCCTGTCACTACTGCCGCATATTTCTGGTTTGATGAACTGCTTAAGGTGCTCGATAGTGACTCTCCTCCTTATGAGGAGATTATGGACAGAATCAATGCTCTCAAATTGGCTAATTCTTTCACTCTAGACGCCTCTTTGCAATTGGCTAAGTTAGCGGCTAAGAACTCTGGGTTTGCTATTGTGGCGCGCAGAGCGCTTTGGTTGAAATCTTGGTCGGCTGATGCGTCTTCCAAGAACAAGCTACTAAACATTCCTTTCAAGGGGAAAACGCTGTTTGGTCCTGACTTGAAAGAGATTATCTCTGATATCACTGGGGGTAAGGGCCACGCCCTTCCTCAGGATCGGCCCTTCAAGGCAAAAAATAGACCTAATTTTCGTCCCTTTCGTAAAAACGGACCAGCCCAAGGGGCTACGTCCTCTAAGCAAGAGGGTAATACTTCTCAGGCCAAGCCAGCTTGGAGACCAATGCAAGGCTGGAACAAGGGAAAGCAGGCCAAGAAACCTGCCACTGCTACCAAGACAGCATGAAATATTGGCCCCCGATCCGGGACCGGATCTGGTGGGGGGCAGACTCTCTCTCTTCGCTCAGGCTTGGGCAAGAGATGTTCTGGATCCTTGGGCGCTAGAAATAGTCTCCCAGGGTTATCTTCTGGAATTCAAGGGACTTCCCCCAAGGGGGAGGTTCCACAGGTCGCAGTTGTCTTCAGACCACATAAAAAGACAGGCGTTCTTACATTGTGTAGAAGACCTGTTAAAAATGGGAGTGATTCATCCTGTTCCATTAAGAGAACAAGGGATGGGGTTCTACTCCAATCTGTTCATAGTTCCCAAAAAAGAGGGAACGTTCAGACCAATCCTAGATCTCAAGATCTTAAACAAATTTCTCAAGGTCCCATCGTTCAAGATGGAAACCATTCGAACTATCCTTCCTTCCATCCAGGAAGGTCAATTCATGACCACGGTGGATTTAAAGGATGCGTATCTACATATTCCTATCCACAAGGAACATCAGCGGTTCCTAAGGTTTGCATTCCTGGACAAACATTACCAGTTCGTGGCGCTTCCTTTCGGATTAGCCACTGCTCCAAGGATTTTCACAAAGGTACTAGGGTCCCTTCTAGCGGTGCTAAGACCAAGGGGCATTGCAGTAGTACCTTACCTGGACGACATTCTGATTCAAGCGTCGTCCCTTCCTCAAGCAAAGGCTCACACGGACATTGTCCTGGCCTTTCTCAGATCTCACGGCTGGAAAGTGAACGTGGAAAAGAGTTCTCTATCCCCGTCAACAAGGGTTCCCTTCTTGGGAACAATTATAGACTCCTTAGAAATGAGGGTCTTTCTAACAGAGGCCAGAAAAACAAAGCTTCTGGACTCTTGTCGGATACTTCATTCCGTTCCTCTTCCTTCCATAGCTCAGTGCATGGAAGTGATCGGGTTGATGGTGGCGGCGATGGACATAGTTCCTTTTGCGCGCATTCATCTAAGACCATTACAACTGTGCATGCTCAGTCAGTGGAATGGGGACTATACAGACTTGTCTCCGAAGATACAAGTAAATCAGAGAACCAGAGACTCACTCCGTTGGTGGCTGTCCCTGGACAATCTGTCTCAAGGGATGATGTTCCACAGACCAGAGTGGGTCATTGTCACGACCGACGCCAGTCTCATAGGCTGGGGCGCGGTCTGGGGATCCCTGAAAGCTCAGGGTCTTTGGTCTCGGGAAGAATCTCTTCTACCGATAAATATTCTGGAACTGAGAGCGATATTCAATGCTCTCCAGGCCTGGCCCCAGCTTGCGAGGACCAGGTTCATACGGTTTCAATCAGACAACATGACGACTGTTGCGTACATCAACCATCAGGGGGGAACAAGGAGTTCCCTAGCGATGGAAGAAGTAACCAAAATTATTCTTTGGGCGGAGTCTCACTCCTGCCACCTGTCTGCTATCCACATCCCAGGAGTGGAAAATTGGGAAGCGGATTTTCTGAGTCGGCAGACATTGCATCCGGGGGAGTGGGAACTCCATCCGGAAATCTTTGCCCAAGTCACTCACCTGTGGGGCATTCCAGACATGGATCTGATGGCCTCTCGTCAGAACTTCAAAGTTCCTTGCTACGGGGCCAGATCCAGGGATCCCAAGGCGGCTCTAGTGGATGCACTAGTAGCACCTTGGACCTTCAAACTAGCTTATGTGTTCCCGCCATTTCCTCTCATCCCCAGGCTGATAGCCAGGATCAAGCAGGAGAGGGCGTCGGTGATCTTGATAGCTCCTGCGTGGCCACGCAGGACTTGGTATGCAGATCTGGTGAATATGTCATCGGCTCCACCTTGGAAGCTACCTTTGAGACGAGACCTTCTTGTTCAGGGTCCGTTCGAACATCCGAATCTGGTTTCACTCCAGCTGACTGCTTGGAGATTGAACGCTTGATTTTATCGAAGCGAGGATTCTCAGATTCTGTTATCGATACTCTTGTTCAGGCCAGAAAGCCTGTGACTAGAAAGATTTACCATAAAATTTGGAAAAAATATATCTGTTGGTGTGAATCTAAAGGATTCCCTTGGGACAAGGTTAAGATTCCTAGGATTCTATCCTTCCTTCAAGAAGGATTGGAAAAAGGATTATCTGCAAGTTCCCTGAAGGGACAGATTTCTGCCTTGTCGGTATTACTTCACAAAAAGCTGGCAGCTGTGCCAGATGTTCAAGCCTTTGTTCAGGCTCTGGTTAGAATCAAGCCTGTTTACAAACCTTTGACTCCTCCTTGGAGTCTCAATTTAGTTCTTTCAGTTCTTCAGGGGGTTCCGTTTGAACCCTTACATTCCGTTGATATTAAGTTATTATCTTGGAAAGTTTTGTTTTTAGTTGCGATTTCTTCTGCTAGAAGAGTCTCAGAATTATCTGCTCTGCAGTGTTCTCCTCCTTATCTGGTGTTCCATGCAGATAAGGTGGTTTTACGTACTAAACCTGGTTTTCTTCCAAAAGTTGTTTCTAACAAAAACATTAACCAGGAGATTATCGTACCTTCTCTGTGTCCAAAACCAGTTTCAAAGAAGGAACGTTTGTTGCACAATTTGGATGTTGTTCGCGCTCTAAAATTCTATTTAGATGCTACAAAGGATTTTAGACAAACATCTTCCTTGTTTGTTGTTTATTCAGGTAAAAGGAGAGGTCAAAAAGCAACTTCTACCTCTCTCTCTTTTTGGATTAAAAGCATCATCAGATTGGCTTACGAGACTGCCGGACGGCAGCCTCCCGAAAGAATCACAGCTCATTCCACTAGGGCTGTGGCTTCCACATGGGCCTTCAAGAACGAGGCTTCTGTTGATCAGATATGTAGGGCAGCGACTTGGTCTTCACTGCACACTTTTACCAAATTTTACAAGTTTGATACTTTTGCTTCTTCTGAGGCTATTTTTGGGAGAAAGGTTTTGCAAGCCGTGGTGCCTTCCATTTAGGTGACCTGATTTGCTCCCTCCCTTCATCCGTGTCCTAAAGCTTTGGTATTGGTTCCCACAAGTAAGGATGACGCCGTGGACCGGACACACCTATGTTGGAGAAAACAGAATTTATGTTTACCTGATAAATTTCTTTCTCCAACGGTGTGTCCGGTCCACGGCCCGCCCTGGTTTTTTTAATCAGGTCTGATATTTTATTTTCTTTAACTACAGTCACCACGGTACCATATGGTTTCTCCTATGCAAATATTCCTCCTTAACGTCGGTCGAATGACTGGGGTAGGCGGAGCCTAGGAGGGATCATGTGACCAGCTTTGCTGGGCTCTTTGCCATTTCCTGTTGGGGAAGAGAATATCCCACAAGTAAGGATGACGCCGTGGACCGGACACACCGTTGGAGAAAGAAATTTATCAGGTAAACATAAATTCTGTTTTATGTGACACTGAAAATGATGCCCAAGATGATTCCTCAAGTGAGGGGAGTAAGCATGGTACTGCATCATTCCCTCCTTCGTCTACACAAGTCTTGCCCACTCAGGAGGCCCCTAGTACATCTAGCGCGCCAATACTCCTTACTATGCAACAATTAATGGCTGTAATGGATAATTCTATCAAAAACATTTTAGCCAAAATGCCCACTTATCAGCGTAAGCGCGACTGCTCTGTTTTAGATACCGAAGAGCATGAGGACGCTGATGATAATGGTTCTGAAATGCCCCTACACCAGTCTGAGGGGGCCAGGGAGGTTTTGTCTGAGGGAGAAATTTCAGATTCAGGGAAAATTTCTCAACAAGCTGAACCCGATGTGATTACATTTAAATTTAAGTTGGAACATCTCCGCGCTCTGCTTAAGGAGGTATTATCCACTCTGGATGATTGTGAGAATTTGATCATCCCAGAGAAACTATGTAAAATGGACAAGTTCCTAGAGGTCCCGGGGCTCCCAGAAGCTTTTCCTATACCCAAGCGGGTGGCGGACATTGTAAATAAAGAATGGGAAAGGCCCGGTATACCTTTCGTCCCTCCCCCCATATTTAAAAAATTGTTTCCTATGGTCGACCCCAGAAAGGACTTATGGCAGACTGTCCCCAAGGTCGAGGGAGCGGTTTCTACTTTAAACAAACGCACCACTATACCCATAGAAGATAGTTGTGTTTTCAAAGATCCTATGGATAAAAAATTAGAAGGTTTGCTTAAAAAGATGTTTGTTCAGCAAGGTTACCTTCTACAACCAATTTCATGCATTGTCCCTGTCACTACAGCCGCGTGTTTCTGGTTCGATGAGCTAGTAAAGGCGATCGATAGTGATTCTCCTCCTTATGAGGAGATTATGGACAGAATCCGTGCTCTCAAATTGGCTAATTCTTTCACCCTAGACGCCACTTTGCAATTGGCTAGGTTAGCGGCGAAAAATTCTGGTTTTGCTATTGTGGCGCGCAGAGCGCTTTGGTTGAAATCTTGGTCAGCGGATGCGTCTTCCAAGAACAAACTCCTTAACATTCCTTTCAAGGGGAAAACGCTGTTTGGCCCTGACTTGAAAGAGATTATCTCTGATATCACTGGGGGTAAGGGCCACGCCCTTCCTCAGGATAGGTCTTTCAAGGCCAAAAATAAACCTAATTTTCGTCCCTTTCGTAGAAACGGACCAGCCCCAAGTGCTACGTCCTCTAAGCAAGAGGGTAATACTTCTCAAGCCAAGCCAGCCTGGAGACCAATGCAAGGCTGGAACAAGGGAAAGCAGGCCAAGAAACCTGCCACTGCTACCAAGACAGCATGAAATGTTGGCCCCCGATCCGGGACCGGATCTGGTGGGGGGCAGACTCTCTCTCTTCGCTCAGGCTTGGGCAAGAGATGTTCTGGATCCTTGGGCACTAGAAATAGTCTCCCAAGGTTATCTTCTGGAATTCAAGGGGCTTCCCCCAAGGGGGAGGTTCCACAGGTCTCAATTGTCTTCAGACCACATAAAGAGACAGGCATTCTTACATTGTGTAGAAGACCTGTTAAAAATGGGAGTGATTCATCCTGTTCCATTAGGAGAACAAGGGATGGGGTTCTACTCCAATCTGTTCATAGTTCCCAAAAAAGAGGGAACGTTCAGACCAATCTTAGATCTCAAGATCTTAAACAAGTTTCTCAAGGTTCCATCGTTCAAAATGGAAACCATTCGAACAATTCTTCCTTCCATCCAGGAAGGTCAATTCATGACCACGGTGGATTTAAAGGATGCGTATCTACATATTCCTATCCACAAGGAACATCATCGGTTCCTAAGGTTCGCATTCCTGGACAAGCATTACCAGTTCGTGGCGCTTCCTTTCGGATTAGCCACTGCTCCAAGGATTTTCACAAAGGTACTAGGGTCCCTTCTAGCGGTGCTAAGACCAAGGGGCATTGCAGTAGTACCTTACTTGGACGACATTCTGATTCAAGCGTCGTCCCTTCCTCAAGCAAAGGCTCACACGGACATAGTCCTGGCCTTTCTCAGATCTCACGGATGGAAAGTGAACGTGGAAAAGAGTTCTCTATCTCCGTCGACAAGGGTTCCCTTTTTGGGAACAATAATAGACTCCTTAGAAATGAGGATTTTTCTGACAGAGGCCAGAAAAACAAAACTTCTAAACTCTTGTCAAACACTTCATTCCGTTCCTCTTCCTTCCATAGCGCAGTGCATGGAAGTAATAGGTTTGATGGTAGCGGCAATGGACATAGTTCCTTTTGCGCGCATTCATCTAAGACCATTACAACTGTGCATGCTCAGTCAGTGGAATGGGGACTATACAGACTTGTCTCCGAAGATACAAGTAAATCAGAGGACCAGAGACTCACTCCGTTGGTGGCTGTCCCTGGACAACCTGTCACAAGGGATGACCTTCCGCAGACCAGAGTGGGTCATTGTCACGACCGACTCCAGTCTGATGGGCTGGGGCGCGGTCTGGGGATCCCTGAAAGCTCAGGGTCTTTGGTCTCGGGAAGAATCTCTTCTGCCGATAAATATTCTGGAACTGAGAGCGATATTCAATGCTCTCAAGGCTTGGCCTCAGCTAGCAAAGGCCAAGTTCATACGGTTTCAATCAGACAACATGACGACTGTTGCATACATCAACCATCAGGGGGGAACAAGGAGTTCCCTGGCGATGGAAGAAGTGACCAAAATCATTCAATGGGCGGAGACTCACTCCTGCCACCTGTCTGCAATCCACATCCCAGGAGTGGAAAATTGGGAAGCGGATTTTCTGAGTCGTCAGACATTACATCCGGGGGAGTGGGAACTCCATCCGGAAATCTTTGCCCAAATTACTCAACTGTGGGGCATTCCAGACATGGATCTGATGGCCTCTCGTCAGAACTTCAAGGTTCCTTGCTACGGGTCCAGATCCAGGGATCCCAAGGCGACTCTAGTAGATGCACTAGTAGCACCTTGGACCTTCAAACTAGCTTATGTATTCCCGCCTTTTCCTCTCATCCCCAGGCTGGTAGCCAGGATCAATCAGGAGAGGGCGTCGGTGATCTTGATAGCTCCTGCGTGGCCACGCAGGACTTGGTATGCAGATCTGGTGAATATGTCATCGGCTCCACCATGGAAGCTACCTTTGAGACGAGACCTTTTTGTTCAAGGTCCGTTCGAACATCCGAATCTGGTCTCACTCCAGCTGACTGCTTGGAGATTGAACGCTTGATCTTATCAAAACGAGGGTTCTCAGATTCTGTTATTGATACTCTTGTTCAGGCCAGAAAGCCTGTAACTAGAAAAATTTACCACAAAATATGGAAAAAATATATCTGTTGGTGTGAATCTAAAGGATTCCCTTGGGACAAGGTAAAGATTCCTAAGATTCTATCCTTTCTTCAAGAAGGATTGGAGAAAGGATTATCTACAAGTTCCTTGAAGGGACAGATTTCTGCCTTGTCTGTGTTACTTCACAAAAAGCTGGCAGCTGTGCCAGATGTTCAAGCCTTTGTTCAGGCTCTGGTTAGAATCAAGCCTGTTTACAAACCTTTGACTCCTCCTTGGAGTCTCAACTTAGTTCTTTCAGTTCTTCAGGGGGTTCCGTTTGAACCCTTACATTCCGTTGATATTAAGTTATTATCTTGGAAAGTTTTGTTTTTGGTTGCAATTTCTTCTGCTAGAAGAGTTTCAGAATTATCTGCTCTGCAGTGTTCTCCTCCTTATCTGGTGTTCCATGCAGATAAGGTGGTTTTACGTACTAAACCTGGTTTTCTTCCAAAAGTTGTTTCTAACAAAAACATTAACCAGGAGATAGTCGTGCCTTCTTTGTGTCCGAAACCAGTTTCGAAGAAGGAACGTTTGTTGCACAATTTGGATGTTGTTCGCGCTCTAAAATTCTATTTAGATGCTACAAAGGATTTTAGACAAACATCTTCCTTGTTTGTTGTTTATTCTGGTAAAAGGAGAGGTCAAAAAGCAACTTCTACCTCTCTCTCTTTTTGGATTAAAAGCATCATCAGATTGGCTTACGAGACTGCCGGACGGCAGCCTCCTGAAAGAATCACAGCTCATTCCACTAGGGCTGTGGCTTCCACATGGGCCTTCAAGAACGATGCTTCTGTTGATCAGATATGTAGGGCAGCGACTTGGTCTTCACTGCACACTTTTACCAAATTTTACAAGTTTGATACTTTTGCTTCTTCTGAGGCTATTTTTGGGAGAAAGGTTTTGCAAGCCGTGGTGCCTTCCATTTAGGTGACCTGATTTGCTCCCTCCCTTCATCCGTGTCCTAAAGCTTTGGTATTGGTTCCCACAAGTAAGGATGACGCCGTGGACCGGACACACCTATGTTGGAGAAAACAGAATTTATGTTTACCTGATAAATTACTTTCTCCAACGGTGTGTCCGGTCCACGGCCCGCCCTGGTTTTTTAATCAGGTCTGATAATTTATTTTCTTTAACTACAGTCACCACGGTATCATATGGTTTCTCCTATGCAAATATTCCTCCTTAACGTCGGTCGAATGACTGGGGTAGGCGGAGCCTAGGAGGGATCATGTGACCAGCTTTGCTGGGCTCTTTGCCATTTCCTGTTGGGGAAGAGAATATCCCACAAGTAAGGATGACGCCGTGGACCGGACACACCGTTGGAGAAAGTAATTTATCAGGTAAACATAAATTCTGTTTTTCTCCAAGAGGGTTTGGAGAAGGGTTTATCGACAAGTTCCCTAATGAGTCAAATCTCTGCTTTTTCTATTTTGTTTCACAAACGTCTGGCGGCTGTCCCAGATGTACAATCATTTTGTCAGGTCTTAGTCAGGATCAGGCCTGTTTTTAAACCAGTTACTTCTCCATGGAGTCTGCATTTAGTTTTCAAAATTTTTGAAAGGGCTATGTCTGAGCCTATGCATTCCTTAGATATGAAATTTGTTATCTTGGAATGTTCTATTTCTTGTTGCTATTTCTTCTGCTCGGAGAAGTGCCAGAGCTCTCGGCATTACAGTGTTAGTTTCTTATCTTATTTTCATTCAGATAAGGTAGTTTTACGTACTACATTGGGATTTCTCCCTAAGGTTGTTTCTGATCGTTGTTCCTTCCTTGTGTCCCAATCCTTCTTCTCAGAAGGAATGACTTCTGCACAATTTGGACGTGGTCTGTGAGTTAAAGTTTTACCTGCAGGCGACTAAGGACTTTCGCCAGTCTTCTTCTTTGTTTGTGGTTTTCTCAGGTAAACGCAAGGAACAGAAAGCTGCGGCTACTTATATTTCTTTTTGACTGAAGAGTATCATACGTTTTGCATATGGAACTGCTGGACAACAGCCTCCTGAGAGAGTGACGGCTCATTCCACTAGGGCTGTTGCTTCCTCATGGGCGTTCGAAAATGAAGCTTCTGTGGAACAGATTTTCAAGGCTGCAACTTTGTCCTTTTCTTCTCATTTTTTCAAGGTTCTACAAATTTGATACTTTTGCCTCGGTTGAGGCTGTTTTTGGGAGAAAAGTTCTTCAAGCAGTGGTGCCTTCTGTTTAGGTTCCCTGTCTTGTCCGTCCCGTATCATCTGTGTACTCTAGCTTGGGTATTGAATCCCATTAGTAATTAAGACGATCCGTGGACTCATCGGGTCTTAAAGAAAATAAAATTTATGCTTACCTGATAAATGTATTTCTTTTTTGACACGATGAGTCCACGGCCCGCCCTGTTCTTCTAGACAGGTTGTGGGTTATGTAAACTTCAGACACCTCTGCACCTTGGCTTTTCCTTTCTCTTCCTAACTTCGGTCGAATGACTGGAGTGGGAGGGAAGGGAAGAGCTATTTAACAGCTCTGCTGTGGTGCTCTTTGCCTCCTCCTGCTGGCCAGGAGGTGAATATCCCATTAGTAATTAAGATGATCCGTGGACTCATCGTGTCAAAAAAGAAATAAATTTACCAGGTAAGCATAAATTTTCTTTTTTAATGTTACAGACGTTGAGATTATATTAAAAAAAAAACAAAAAAAAAAAACGCCCAATTTTAAATCGTGTTGAACAACTTTAACTTTCCTTTTAAAAGGGACATGAAAGTCAAAATTATGCTTTACTGATTGAGCTAAATCATGTAATTTTACACTCGCTTCAATTATTAAATTTACTTTGTTCTCTTGGTATCCTTTGTTAAAAAGCACATTAGCTGCAATGCACATTTGTCGCCTGCCATTGGCTCACCAAATGTGTTCAGCTAGCTCCCAGTAGTGTATTGCTGCTCTGGTGCTGACAAAGTATGTTTAATCCATTTTTGGGGGGGTTAACACCTAGTTATATGCAAGCTTTAGTGCAATTATAACATATTAGAGCGCTGTGACTTACTTTTTAATCTAGCTGTGCAATTCTAATAACCTGCACTCCAGCCACCCACGTCAAAACTCATATTTTTTTGTGAGCTAACGGTTTGAACTGTTCTCCAATCTGCACTCTAGCTACAAAACAGTGCCGTACGACTAGAGCGCTTATTCGTTCAAACCGTTAGCTAAAAAAAAAATGAGTTATGAGGTGGGCAGCTGCAGTTGGGGGTTATTAGAATTACACGGCTAGAATAAAAAGTAAATTACAGGGCATCTTTATTAGAAGGGATCTTTTTTTTCTTTTTTTTTTATATATATATCACTTAGATTCCAGAAAGGATATTAAAACAGGTAAAGTTTACCATCACTTTAACTCATAATGAACATTGACTAAAAAGTCACCTGAAACCCACCTCCTCTTTATACTCCAGCATGGGAAGGATTTTGAAGCCATCCGGAACAATATTGCTTTGAAGTACAAGAAGAAGGCCAAACCGGCCAGTATGGTGAAGAACAAAGAGCAAGTGAGGCACTTCTACTACAGGACCTGGCACAAGATCTCTAAGCATATCGACTTTAACAATGGTGAGGCCTAGTTCTCTGTTCATAATGTTTGTACATATTTTACACAGCAGCTTGTTGACACATTTTTGTGTTTTATGTCTTTTTTTTGTGTGTCTTTGTCAACCTGGTCATTTTATTCTTTTTTTTACAGTGTTTCCCCAAGGTCTCAAGAAGTCCTCACAGGAACTTTATGGACTGATCTGCTATGGGGAGCTCAGGAAAAAAATTGGAGGCTGTAAGTTGCTGGGAGATGTGTATCTAGTAAAATGTTTGTAAATGTATATTTAAAAAAACACATCCATTAATGCTAGTATATATCACTCATTGTTACCTTTTAGCTTTATCTGACCAATTTCAGCTTCTTACAAACATTTATAATAATGGGCAGTATTAAAATGACTTTGTGTTCATGTTTTTGTTCTGTTACATGAAAAGTGCATTTATTTATTTATTTTTTAATGTTAGAATTTGTAACCCTTTCCTATGGGGACTAAGTTGTCTACATCGGAACAAAGTTCCTATGTAAACAAATGAATAAAAAATTAACAGTCATGTAATTTCAATGATGGGGTCGGGGGGGAGTGCCTATGTCGCTAGGCACGCCCTCCAGCCTACAAACCAATTTAAAAAGCGGCTATGGCTTCAGGACAGCCAAACAGCTAGGACGTTCCATGCCGTCCAGCACCTTTAGGACGGCATGGAACGTCCTGGTGGCGGGACAGGGTTAATAGCTATGGGGTTTGTTCCCATCAGCAAATGAATAATGAATACCTAGATTTTCGCCATGCATACAAGCTAGTTTTGTGCATTTTATTTCGTACCACTCAATGTATAAAAAGTACCTAGGTATTCTACATACGTACATAGTAGCTAGTTTCAGTTTAACCAGATTTCACGTTATACAATTGAAGGATAAAATTCTTGCTGTTCTTTGATATTAAAGAGCATCCTCTTATTTATGGTAATATTTTTAAAATAATGTGTATTTAAACCTTTAATTGTCTCGTAACAACAAATTTTACTTTCTCCAACATAGGTGTGTCCGGTCCACGGCGTCATCCTTACTTGTGGGATATTCTCTTCCCCAACAGGAAATGGCAAAGAGCCCAGCAAAGCTGGTCACATGATCCCTCCTAGGCTCCGCCTTCCCCAGTCATTCTCTTTGCCGTTGTACAGGCAACATCTCCACGGAGATGGCTTAGAGTTTTTTAGTGTTTAACTGTAGTTTTTATTATTCAATCAAGAGTTTGTTATTTTAAAATAGTGCTGGTATGTACTATTTACTCTGAAACAGAAAAGAGATGAAGATTTCTGTTTGTAAGAGGAAAATGATTTTAGCAACCGTTACTAAAATCGATGGCTGTTTCCACACAGGACTGTTGAGAGGAATTAACTTCAGTTGGGGGAACAGTGAGCAGACTTTTGCTGCTTGAGGTATGACACATTCTAACAAGACGATGTAATGCTGGAAGCTGTCATTTTCCCTATGGGATCCGGTAAGCCATTTTTATTACAGAAAGAAAAAAAGGGCTTCACAAGGGCTTTTTAAGACTGTAGACATTTTCTGGGCTAAATCGATTTATATATAAACATATTTTATACTCCATAGCCTTGAGGAATTATTTTAATCTTGGGAATTATGTAAAATAACCGGCAGGCACTGTATTGGACACCTTATTCTCTAGGGGCTTTCCCTAATCATAGGCAGAGTCTCATTTTCGCGCCTCTATTGCGCACTTGTTTTTGAGAAGCATGACATGCAGATGCATGTGTGAGGAGCTCTGATACATAGAAAAGACTTTCTGAAGGCGTCATTTGGTATCGTATTCCCCTTTGGGCTTGGTTGGGTCTCAGCAAAGCAGATACCAGGGACTGTAAAGGGGTTAAATATAAAAACGGCTCCGGTTCCGTTATTTTAAGGGTTAAAGCTTCCAAATTTGGTGTGCAATACTTTTAAGGCTTTAAGACACTGTGGTGAAATTTTGGTGAATTTTGAACAATTCCTTCATACTTTTTCGCAATTGCAGTAATAAAGTGTGTTCAGTTTAAAATTTAAAGTGACAGTAACGGTTTATTTTAAAACGTTTTTGGTACTTTGTTATCAAGTTTTTGCCTGTTTAACATGTCTGAACTACCAGATAGACTGTGTTCTGAATGTGGGGAAGCCAAGGTTCCTTCTCATTTAAATAGATGTGATTTATGTGACACAAAATTTAGAGAAAATGATGCCCAAGATGATTCCTCAAGTGAGGGGAGTAAGCATGGTACTGCATCATCCCCTCCTTCGTCTACACCAGTCTTGCCCACACAGGAGGCCCCTAGTACATCTAGCGCGCCAATACTCCTTACTATGCAACAATTAACGGCTGTAATGGATAATTCTATCAAAAACATTTTAGCCAAAATGCCCACTTATCAGCGAAAGCGCGACTGCTCTGTTTTAGAAAATACTGAAGAGCATGAGGACGCTGATGATATTGGTTCTGAAGGGCCCCTACACCAGTCTGAGGGGGCCAGGGAGGTTTTGTCTGAGGGAGAAATTTCAGATTCAGGGAAAATTTCTCAACAAGCTGAACCTGATGTGATTACATTTAAATTTAAATTGGAACATCTCCGCGCTCTGCTTAAGGAGGTGTTATCCACTCTGGATGATTGTGAGAATTTGGTCATTCCAGAGAAACTATGTAAAATGGACAAGTTCCTAGAGGTCCCGGGGCCCCCCGAAGCTTTTCCTATACCCAAGCGGGTGGCGGACATTGTAAATAAAGAATGGGAAAGGCCCGGTATACCTTTCGTCCCTCCCCCCATATTTAAAAAATTGTTTCCTATGGTCGACCCCAGAAAGGACTTATGGCAGACAGTCCCCAAGGTCGAGGGGGCGGTTTCTACTCTAAACAAACGCACCACTATACCCATAGAAGATAGTTGTGCTTTCAAAGATCCTATGGATAAAAAATTAGAAGGTTTGCTTAAAAAGATGTTTGTTCAGCAAGGTTACCTTCTACAACCAATTTCATGCATTGTTCCTGTCACTACAGCAGCGTGTTTCTGGTTCGATGAGCTAGAAAAGGCGCTCAATAATAATTCTTCTTCTTATGAGGAGATTATGGACAGAATTCATGCTCTCAAATTGGCTAATTCTTTCACCCTAGACGCCACTTTGCAATTGGCTAGGTTAGCGGCGAAAAATTCTGGTTTTGCTATTGTGGCGCGCAGAGCGCTTTGGTTAAAATCTTGGTCAGCGGATGCGTCTTCCAAGAACAAATTGCTTAACATTCCTTTCAAGGGGAAAACGCTGTTTGGCCCTGACTTGAAAGAGATTATCTCTGATATCACTGGGGGCAAGGGCCACGCCCTTCCTCAGGATAGGTCTTTCAAGGCCAAAAATAAACCTAATTTTCGTCCCTTTCGCAGAAACGGACCAGCCCCAAGTGCTACGTCCTCTAAGCAAGAGGGTAATACTTCTCAAGCCAAGCCAGCCTGGAGACCAATGCAAGGCTGGAACAAAGGAAAGCAGGCCAAGAAACCTGCCACTGCTACCAAGACAGCATGAGATGTTGGCCCCCGATCCGGGACCGGATCTGGTGGGGGGCAGACTCTCTCTCTTCGCTCAGGCTTGGGCAAGAGATGTTCTGGATCCTTGGGCACTAGAAATAGTCTCCCAAGGTTATCTTCTGGAATTCAAGGGGCTTCCCCCAAGGGGGAGGTTCCACAGGTCTCAATTGTCTTCAGACCACATAAAAAGACAGGCATTCTTACATTGTGTAGAAGACCTGTTAAAAATGGGAGTGATTCATCCTGTTCCTTTAGGAGAACAAGGGATGGGGTTCTACTCCAATCTGTTCGTAGTTCCCAAAAAAGAGGGAACATTCAGACCAATCTTAGATCTCAAGATTCTAAACAAGTTTCTCAAGGTTCCATCGTTCAAAATGGAAACCATTCGAACAATTCTTCCTTCCATCCAGGAAGGTCAATTCATGACCACGGTGGATTTAAAGGATGCGTATCTACATATTCCTATCCACAAGGAACATCATCGGTTCCTAAGGTTCGCATTCCTGGACAAGCATTACCAGTTTGTGGCACTTCCGTTCGGATTAGCCACTGCTCCAAGGATTTTCACAAAGGTACTAGGGTCCCTTCTAGCGGTGCTAAGACCAAGGGGCATTGCAGTAGTACCTTACTTGGACGACATTCTGATTCAAGCGTCGTCCCTTCCTCAAGCAAAGGCTCACACGGACATTGTCCTGGCTTTTCTCAGATCTCACGGGTGGAAAGTGAACGTAGAAAAAAGTTCTCTATCTCCGTCAACAAGGGTTCCCTTCTTGGGAACAATAATAGACTCCTTAGAAATGAGGATTTTTCTGACAGAGGCCAGAAAATCAAAACTTCTAAACTCTTGTCAAATACTTCATTCTGTTCCTCTTCCTTCCATAGCGCAGTGCATGGAAGTAATAGGTTTGATGGTAGCGGCAATGGACATAGTTCCTTTTGCGCGAATTCATCTAAGACCATTACAACTGTGCATGCTCAGTCAGTGGAATGGGGACTATACAGACTTGTCTCCGACGATACAAGTAGATCAGAGGACCAGAGATTCACTCCGTTGGTGGCTGTCCCTGGACAACCTGTCACAGGGGATGAGCTTCCGCAGACCAGAGTGGGTCATTGTCACGACCGACGCCAGTCTGGTGGGCTGGGGCGCGGTCTGGGGACCCCTGAAAGCTCAGGGTCTTTGGTCTCGGGAAGAATCTCTTCTCCCGATAAATATTCTGGAACTGAGAGCGATATTCAATGCTCTCAAGGCTTGGCCTCAGCTAGCAAAGGCCAAGTTCATACGGTTTCAATCAGACAACATGACTGTTGCGTACATCAACCATCAGGGGGGAACAAGGAGTTCCCTGGCGATGGAAGAAGTGACCAAAATCATTCAATGGGCGGAGACTCACTCCTGCCACTTGTCTGCAATCCACATCCCAGGAGTGGAAAATTGGGAAGCGGATTTTCTGAGTCGTCAGATATTTCATCCGGGGGAGTGGGAACTCCATCCGTAAATCTTTGCCCAAATTACTCAATTGTGGGGCATTCCAGACATGGATCTGATGGCCTCTCGTCAGAACTTCAAGGTTCCTTGCTACGGGTCCAGATCCAGGGATCCCAAGGCGACTCTAGTAGCACCTTGGACCTTCAAACTAGCTTATGTATTCCCGCCGTTTCCTCTCATCCCCAGGCTGGTAGCCAGGATCAATCAGGAGAGGGCATCGGTGATCTTGATAGCTCCTGCGTGGCCACGCAGGACTTGGTATGCAGACCTGGTGAATATGTCATCGGCTCCACCATGGAAGCTACCTTTGAGACGAGACCTTCTTGTTCAAGGTCCGTTCGAACATCCGAATCTGGTCTCACTCCAACTGACTGCTTGGAGATTGAACGCTTAATCTTATCAAAGCGAGGGTTCTCAGATTCTGTCATTGATACTCTTGTTCAGGCCAGAAAGCCTGTAACTAGAAAAATTTACCACAAAATATGGAAAAAATATATCTGTTGGTGTGAATCTAAAGGATTCCCTTGGGACAAGGTAAAAATTCCTAAGATTCTATCCTTTCTTCAAGAAGGTTTGGAGAAAGGATTATCTGCAAGTTCCTTGAAGGGACAGATTTCTGCCTTGTCTGTGTTACTTCACAAAAAGTTGGCAGTTGTGCCAGATGTTCAAGCCTTTGTTCAGGCTCTGGTTAGAATCAAGCCTGTTTACAAACCTTTGACTCCTCCTTGGAGTCTCAATTTAGTTCTTTCAGTTCTTCAGGGGGTTCCGTTTGAACCCTTACATTCCGTTGATATTAAGTTATTATCTTGGAAAGTTTTGTTTTTGGTTGCAATTTCTTCTGCTAGAAGAGTTTCAGAATTATCTGCTCTGCAGTGTTCTCCTCCTTATCTGGTGTTCCATGCAGATAAGGTGGTTTTACGTACTAAACCTGGTTTTCTTCCGAAAGTTGTTTCTAACAAAAACATTAACCAGGAGATAGTCGTGCCTTCTTTGTGTCCGAATCCAGTTTCAAAGAAGGAACGTTTGTTGCACAATTTGGATGTTGTTCGTGCTCTAAAATTCTATTTAGATGCTACAAAGGATTTTAGACAAACATCTTCCTTGTTTGTTGTTTATTCTGGTAAAAGGAGAGGTCAAAAAGCAACTTCTACCTCTCTCTCTTTTTGGATTAAAAGCATCATCAGATTGGCTTATGAGACTGCTGGACGGCAGCCTCCTGAAAGAATCACAGCTCATTCCACTAGGGCTGTGGCTTCCACATGGGCCTTCAAGAACGAGGCTTCTGTTGATCAGATATGTAAGGCAGCGACTTGGTCTTCACTGCACACTTTTACTAAATTTTACAAGTTTGATACTTTTGCTTCTTCTGAGGCTATTTTTGGGAGAAAGGTTTTGCAAGCCGTGGTGCCTTCCATCTAGGTGACCAGATTTGCTCCCTCCCTTCATCCGTGTCCTAAAGCTTTGGTATTGGTTCCCACAAGTAAGGATGACGCCGTGGACCGGACACACCTATGTTGGAGAAAACAGAATTTATGTTTACCTGATAAATTACTTTCTCCAACGGTGTGTCCGGTCCACGGCCCGCCCTGGTTTTTTAATCAGGTCTGATGATTTATTTTCTTTAACTACAGTCACCACGGTATCATATGGTTTCTCCTATGCAAATATTCCTCCTTTACGTCGGTCGAATGACTGGGGAAGGCGGAGCCTAGGAGGGATCATGTGACCAGCTTTGCTGGGCTCTTTGCCATTTCCTGTTGGGGAAGAGAATATCCCACAAGTAAGGATGACGCCGTGGACCGGACACACCGTTGGAGAAAGTAATTTATCAGGTAAACATAAATTCTGTTTTTTCTCTTGTTATTTATTCACATTTGTAGGTATGGATGATCGAAACGCCACCAAGTTAAATGAATTGATTCAGTTTGGGTGAGTACAGTGAAAGAAATGCATATAATCGATAACAATTTATTTTATACATTTCTGAAACCTAATTTCTTTGTGATCTAATGCAAATCATAACAAAATATTTCTTTTTTGTTTAGATGAGTAACGTGATCTCCACTGCTTCATTTTTACACTGTATTTAAAAATTATATTTTCACTTTATGCTGTTTTGGTGGCATTGAAATTGTTAAAGTAATTAATTCTGTGATATATTCTATGATATATGTATAATCGGTTTGCCTGAGTGAGTTTGGTTCTCTAGAATTATTTTATTTCTTCTCGAATACATCTTAATCTTGTGCACGTTAAAACTGTCAAATTTGTTCACATTTAAACTATTTTTACACCTTGTGATTACAAGATTTTTTTTGCAGTACATTAAGATAGTGTGAAATTTTTCTAAATGGATTAACACACTGTTTGGTGCAATTGAGGAGTCAGTATGGACTTGTTACAGGAGACAAGACTTGCCACTGTCATTTTGATTGTTTTGCAGTTGCTTATATTTTCATTTCTGCTGAAGCCAATCAATTGCAGCTATGCAGAAGGATAATGCTTGTGAAGTCTGCAGGGTGTACTTCCATTGCTTAGAACTGGAAAACCCATGATTCTTTTACTTAAAGGGACAGTCTACAATACAATTTTTATTTTTTTAAAAGATAGATAATCCCTTTATTACCCATTCACCAGTTTTGCATAACCAACACAGTTCTATTAATATACTTTTTACCTCTGTAATTAACTTGTATCTACGCATCTTCTGACAGCCCCCTGATCACATGACTTTGTATTTATTATCTATTGGCTTGCATTTAGTACTGTCTTGTGCTAACTCTTAAATAACTCCCTGGGCGTCAACACAGTGTTATCAATATGGCCCACATGAACTAGCAGTATCCTCTTGTGAAAAGCAATTAAAAAATTATGTGATAAGAGACAGTCTTCAAGGGCTTAGAAATTAGCATATGAGCCTATCTAAGTTCAGTTTCAACTAAGAATACCAAGATAACAAAGCAGATTTGATGATAAAAGAAATTGGAAAGTTGGTTAAAATTTCAAGTCCTATCTGTATAATGAAAGTTTAATTTTGACTAGACAGTCCCTTTATAATTACAGGAAAAGTGGGAAAAATAAATAATAAAAATACATTGCAAAATGTTTATACCACACATAATTAAACATTTTATATTACAATCTGAAAGTGTTAATATGCTACTATAATTTACATGACTGTATGTGTTATTTAGTATGTTTCATTGTCTGATGTAATGCAATAAAAAAAAAGAGTTGTTTTTTTCAGTATACTTCTATTTGCATAAACAATTCTTGCTAAAGTTGATAACTTTTCATATGCATGTTGTAGATGGTGCACATACATTGCCATAATGCTTGCACCAACCAGGTGCAGTCTCTTTTGACATGACCATCTGTGACGGATCTCCGGCTTTCCCAACTGGGTAGCTCCGCCATTGGGTCCTTCCAACCCCTGGAAACAACCGCTATGTAGCGGAGAAGTGATTATAGCAAGAGCCCACCCAAATAAGTAGACATACCAGCATTTAGGTGAACAAAGAAGAACCTTTTATTGGGGAAACCTCACATCTTATATACACAAAACCCATCTTGATAAGAGCCCTGGCCTTCCCACAATTTCTCCGCAATTCCCGCTCCTCCAGACAGGCTGGCGCCATCCCTAGAGTCCTTTGTTCCATAGTTTCCAGTGGCATATGGTTGATGATTTCGGATGATCCCAGGGAAGCGGCGGCACTTCCAGGATGTCGGAAAGCCCTTGGTCCCCAGAAGCTACAGTCCAAAAAGCGATGTGATCCGTGGCTGGGGACCCGGAAGTTAGACATAGGCAAACGGACCCCTTACAGAGGTCGAGGGTAGTCAGAAAGTGGCCTCGGGTGATCCTGTCCAAAAGGTCATCGACCCGGGTCATAGGGTAGGCATCGGTGGTGGTTCTGTCATTGAGTTTGCGGTAATCAATGCAGAACCGAGTAGTCCAATCTTTCTTGGGCACTAGCACCCCTGGGGAGGCCCAGGGACTGTTGGATGGTTCCACAACACCGAGGTCCAACATTCTCCGGAGCTCCTGGTGCATATTTTCTCGCACTGCCCCTGGGACCCTATAAGGAACTTGTATCAAGGGAGGATATCCCGGGGTTTCTACTTGGTGGGTGGCCACCGTGGTGTACCCGGGTATATTGGAGAACATTTTGCGGCAATGTTCTAGCAGTCGCCGGATTTGCCCTCTTTGTTCTGTTCCTAATCGTTCATCTAGGACAATGTCATCTACCCTCTGGGGAGTATCGTGGGGTTTGGGAAGCTCCGGCATAGGAAGACTCTCTGAGTCTTCCACAGCCGGAGGACAAATAGCAGACACATCCTGTCTAAGCATGCCTTTAGCATGTTCACATGAAAGGTCCTGCGGATTCTGTTATCTGAACATTTGGCCACCAGGTATGTGGTGTAATTTAGCTGTTCTACGACCCAGTAGTGGCCCTGTCAGGAAGCCTGTAGTTTATCGGTTTTGACAAGTTTCAAGGCCAGAACTGTTTGCCCTACACCTTTAGGTGCGAGTACATGCACTTCTGTTGTACCACTGTTTCTGCCGGCTCTGTGGGCTTGCAGGTGCTCCCTCACCTGGGCGGCAAGTTCCTTCAGTCTGTCCCAGAGTCGGAGGACATAATCCGCAACGGAGGGTCCCTCCTCCCCTGTGTCCCCCTCCCAGAGGCTCTTAACTAAGTCCAGGGGTCCCCGTACCATCCTTCCATAGACTAGTTTAAAGGGGGAGAATCCAGTGGATTCCTGAGGCACCTCTCTCTATGCAAAGAGGAGGTGCAGTAGGAATTTTTCCCAGTCCTTGTGAGTGGCAGAGAACGTTTGGAACAACTGCTTCAGAGTCCCGTTGAACCTTTCACATAGGCCATTTGTTTGAGGGTGATATAGAGCACTGTAAAGAGGCTTGATCCCGCATAGCTTCCTTAAAGGGACACTGAACCTAAATTTTTTCTTTAGTGATTCAGATAGAGCATGACATTTTAAACAACTTTCTAATTTACTCCTATTATCAAATTTTCTTTATTCTCTTGGTATCTTTATTTGAAATGCAAGAATGTAAGTTTAGATGCCGGCCCATTTTTGGTGATCAACCTGGGTTGTTCTCGCTGATTGGTGGATAAATTCATCCACCAATAAAAAAGTTCTGTACAGAGTTCTGAACCAAGAAAAAAGCTTAGATGCCTTCTTTTTCAACGAATGAACAAATAAAAATTGATAACAGGAGTAAATTAGAAAGTTGCTTAAAATTGCATGCTCTATCTGAATCACAAAAGGAAAACATTTGGGTTCAGTGTCCCTTTAACTGCCGGGTAATTTCCACAGTGAACCCTGATCAGAGATTATTTTCCGGGAGAAGCCTACCATGGTAAATATTCGGAGCATAGCGTTGACCACTGTTTCTGCATGGATATTAGCCAGAGGGATTGCCTCCGTGTATCGGGTGGCATAGTCCACCACTGTAAGAATGCATTTCCTGTGGAACAGGGTCGAGCTAGGGGACCCACAATATCTACGGCTACCCTGCTAAAGGGTTCGTCTATTATGGGAAGGGGCTGCAGGGGAGCAGGCAACTCGGGCATTATGCCCACCTCTACGATACGAGAACCGGCACCCTAATTCAGATGCACCCGTGCTGTGGGAATTCAGATCACCGCTCCTCCGGCCACTCGAACAGTCAGTGGAGAAGTGATTATAGCAAGAGCCCACCCAAATAGCTAGACATACCAGCATTTAGGTGAACAAAGAAGAACCTTTTATTGGGGAAAACGCACATCTTTTATACACAAAACTCATCTTGGCCCTGGCCGTCCCACAATTTCCCCGCCATTCCCGTCCCTCCAGACAGGCTGGCGCCATCCCTAGAGTTTATTGTTCCCTAGTGTCCAGTGGCATATGCTTGATTTCGGGGTGATCCCGGGGGAGCATTGGCACTTCCAGTGTTATTGGAAAGCCCTTGGTCCCCAGAAGCTACAGTCCAAAAAGCGACGTGATCTGTGCTGTGGACCGGAGTTAGATGTAGGCAAACAGACACCGGGAAGGCCAGGGAGAATAGGGGTTGTAGGGGAATCTGGAAACCCCGGTTTCCAATGGCGCTTCCCTCCGGCAATCACCCAACTTCTCACCCACCCTAAGGGGGATCAAACCCCAAAAGTTCGGGGACAAAGGGCCACTGGAGTGACCTGTGTCAAAGGACACCAGTAATCCGGGATGATGTGGCCGGCCGCTAGTTTCCGGGGCCCAGCCGACCAAAGGAGAATGTGGCAGTAAGGGACCGGCTCCTCCAAGATGAGATCCCACATGCCAAACAAGGGGAACAAAAGGACCTGGGAGATTGTGGTTGCTCTGAGGAGCCCAAAAACGCTGAGAAACAAGAGGGGGTGAGGTAATAGGGGGTGGACGAGTTTAACCCTTGCAGCCCCGTATCAGTGACACCATCTTTCACAGCAGTGTGTATGACCTATTGCTATATCGGCAATGGGTGTTAAGGACAAACAAAGAGGCATTTTCACAGAAATATTACATTTTTGAAATACAAATCTTTAAATGGTTCAAATGTAACTAATAACTTATGTCCATTTAAAGAGACGACATAGCACATTATTTTAAAACAAATGGAACTTACGTTTGTGTGATATAATAGCGCATTCTTCTTCTGAAAGTGCCAAAGAAATCCCTGACTCAGGCACTGTTTACTGCTCTATATATAGATGCTCCACTGCATTATGCACATACCAACCCTAAACCAGCAGCTCTCAGCCAAATTATGGCCAGTTGCTGTTTAATCAATGGGTGGCATCATTTTGGAGATCAAAGGAAAACTCTTGGGTCAGTAGTTCCACTTGTGTTTACAGAAGGAAGAATTTTGTCTTCCCTACGCTAAGTTTCTTTAGTTTAAACCTATATATACAGTATGCTTTTAAAAGTCAAATTAAAGGGACCATTTTTCATATAACTGTATGTAATAGACACTAGTATAAAGAAGAATATGCCCAGATACTGATATAAAAATCCAGTATAAAACCATTTAAAAACTTAGAAGCTCCCAGTTTAGCACTGTTGATGAGGTTGACTGAGGCACCCAGTGAAAGGGGCTGGAAAAACAAGAAGAGCAGACCCTCCCCCCTTCCCTGCATATGAAAAGACAGATAACAACATAAACAGGAGCCAGCAGGAATATGTAAACGCATGCATACATCTGACACTGTGGGGCTTGGTTAGGAGTCTTAAAATCAGCACAATGTTCTTAGAAAATAAGCAAAACTATACTTTGTTACAAAAACACTCCCATATGGGCTATATAAATGGATAATCTACAAAACATTTATGCAAATAAAAATCTAGTGTACAATGTCCCTTTAAATCAGTGGGAGTTATGTTTGTGCCTTAAAGTTGCTGCTATGTGCAGGATTGATCTAACCAATAAAGTATTTTTTGATAAACATTGATTTGATGGGGCTGTCTTACAACAGGTAATGATTTCTACAAAATTAGTTTTAACATGTATGTATAATGTTTCTTCAGAGTTACCACTGTGCGATACAAGGGTAGGAACCTGCGGATCAAGGCTCCGATGTGTAGAGCATTAAAAAAGCTGTGTGACCCAGAGGGAAAGACAGGTAAATTGACAAAAAAAATATCTTAATTTACTTTACTAACTCACTTCTGAAACTGATACATCAGAGATGTTATGAATGGCTTAGGGGTAGTGACTTGTGGACCATGACCATCAGCTACAGAGGGGGTCATGTCTTTTCTTTTGATTGCTTGAATGGAATAACAACTAGAAAATGTCAAATAGTGTTGCTAACTTGGATGGTTGGTGCTATAGGTAGGTCATTTATAGTAAACGCTCCCCCTTTTAAAATCAGATCTGGAATGTTAGTGATATTTCTCCAACATTGGTGTGTCCGGTCCACGGCTTCATCCTTACTTGTGGGATATTCTCTTCCCCAACAGGAAATGGCAAAGAGTCCCAGCAAAGCTGGTCACATGATCCCTCCTAGGCTCCGCCCACCCCAGTCATTCTCTTTGCCGTTGCACAGGCAACATCTCCACGGAGATGGTTAAGAGTTTTTTGGTGTTTAAATGTAGTTTTTATTCTTCTATCAAGTGTTTGTTATTTTAAAATAGTGCTGGTATGTACTATTTACTCTGAAACAGAAAAGGATGAAGATTTCTGTTTGTAAGAGGAAGATGATTTTAGCAGACAGTAACTAAAATCGATTGCTTTTTCCACACAGGACTGTTGAGATGAAGTAACTTCAGTTGGGGGAAACAGTTAACAGACCTTTCTGCTTAAGGTATGACTAGCCATATTTCTAACAAGACCATGTAATGCTGGAAGGCTGTCATTTCCCCTCATGGGGACCGGTAAGCCATTTTCTTAGTCAAATATAAAAGAATAAAGGGCTTAAAAAAGGGCTTAAAAACTGGTAGACATTTTTATGGGCTAAAACGATTGCTTTATTGGGGCATATTATGCAGATTCTAGCTAATAATTGGCATTATAATCTTGGGGAACGTTTAAAAAACGGCAGGCACTGTGTTGGACACCTTTTTTTAGTCTGGGGGCCTTTCTAGTTATAGACTGAGCCTCATTTTCGCGCCATTACTGCACAGTTGTTTTTGGAGAGCAAGGCATGCAGATGCATGTGTGAGGATCTAAGAATCACTAAAAAAGCTTCTAGAAGGCGTCATTTGGTATCGTATTCCCCTCTGGGCTTGGTTGGGTCTCAGCAAAGCATATAGCTGGGACTGTATAGGCGTTAATTTAAGGGTTAAAGCTCTGAAATTTGGTGTGCAATACTTTTAATGCTTTAAGACACTGTGGTGAAATTTTGGTGAATTTTGAACAATTCCTTCATACTTTTTCACATATTCAGTAATAAAGTGTTTTCAGTTTGAAATTTAAAGTGACAGTAACGGTTTTATTTTAAAACGTTTTTTGTGCTTTGTTGACAAGTTTAAGCCTGTTTAACATGTCTGTACCATCAGATAAGCTATGTTCTATATGTATGAAAGCCAATGTGTCTCCCCATTTAAATTTATTTGATAATTGTGCCATAGTGTCCAAACAAAGTAAGGACAGTAATGCCACAGATAATGATATTGCCCAAGATGATTCCTCAAATGAGGGGAGTAAACATGATACTACATCATCCCCTACTGTGTCTACACCAGTTATGCCCACACAGGAGGCCCCTAGTACATCTAGTGCGCCAATACTTATTACCATGCAACAATTAACGGCTGTAATGGATAACTCCATAGCAAATCTTTTATCCAAAATGCCTACTTATCAGAGAAAGCGCGATTGCTCTGTTTTAAACACTGAAGAGCAAGAGGACGCTGATGATAACTGTTCTGACATACCCTCACACCAATCTCAAGGGGCCATGAGGGAGGTTTTGTCTGATGGAGAAATCTCAGATTCAGGAAAAATTTCTCATCAAGCTGAACCTGATGTTGTGACATTTAAATTTAAATTAGCGGGTGGCGGACATAGTAAATAAAGAGTGGGAAAGGCCCGGCATACCTTTTGTTCCCCCCCCCTATATTTAAGAAATTATTTCCTATAGTCGACCCCAGAAAGGACTTATGGCAGACAGTCCCCAAGGTCGAGGGGGCGGTTTCTACTCTAAACAAACGCACTACTATTCCTATCGAAGATAGTTGTGCTTTCAAAGATCCTATGGATAAGAAATTAGAGGGTTTGCTTAAAAAGATTTTTGTACAGCAAGGTTACCTTCTACAACCAATTTCATGCATTGTTCCTGTCACTACGGCAGCGTGTTTCTGGTTCGAGGAACTAGAAAAGTCGCTCAGTAAAGAATCTTCGTATGAGGAGGTTATGGACAGAGTTCAAGCACTTAAATTGGCTAACTCTTTTGTTTTAGATGCCGCTTTGCAATTAGCTAGATTAGCGGCGAAAAATTCAGGGTTTGCTATCGTGGCGCGCAGAGCGCTTTGGCTAAAGTCTTGGTCAGCGGATGTGTCTTCCAAGACAAAATTGCTTAACATTCCTTTCAAAGGTAAAACATTATTTGGACCTGATTTGAAAGAGATTATTTCAGACATCACTGGGGGAAAAGGCCACGCCCTCCCACAGGATAGGTCTTTTAAGGCTAAAAATAAGCCTAATTTTCGTCCCTTTCGCAGAAACGGACCAGCCTCTAATTCTGTATCCTCTAAGCAAGAGGGTAATACTTCACAACCCAAACCAGCCTGGAATCCAATGCAAGGCTGGAACAAGGGTAAGCAGGCCAAGAAGCCTACCACTGGTACCAAAACAGCATGAAGGGATAGCCCCCGATCTGGGACCGGATCTAGTGGGGGGCAGACTTTCTCTCTTTGCTCAGGCTTGGGCAAGAGATGTTCAGGATCCTTGGGCGCTAGAAATAGTTTCTCAAGGTTATCTCCTGGAATTCAAGGAACTACCCCCAAGGGGAAGGTTCCACAGGTCTCAATTATCTTCAAACCAAATAAAGAGACAGGCATTCTTACATTGTGTAGAAGACCTGTTAAAGATGGGAGTGATACATCCAGTTCCAATAAGAGAACAAGGAATGGGATTTTATTCCAATCTGTTCATAGTTCCCAAAAAAGAGGGAACATTCAGACCAATTTTGGATCTAAAGATCCTAAACAAATTTCTCAGGGTACCATCGTTCAAAATGGAAACTATTCGAACGATCCTACCTACTATCCAGGAAAATCAATTTATGACTACCGTGGATTTAAAGGATGCGTACCTACATATTCCTATCCACAAGGAACATCATCAGTTCCTAAGGTTCGCTTTTCTGGACAAGCATTACCAGTTTGTGGCACTTCCATTCAGATTAGCCACTGCTCCAAGGATTTTCACAAAGGTACTAGGGTCCCTTCTAGCGGTTCTAAGACCAAGGGGCATTGCGTTGTACCTTACTTGGACAACATCCTGATTCAAGCGTCGTCCCTGTCAAAAGCAAAGGCTCATATGGACATCGTCCTAGCCTTTCTCAGATCTCACGGATGGAAGGTGAACAAAGAAAAAAGTTCTCTGTCCCCGTCAACAAGAGTTCCCTTCTTGGGAACAATAATAGATTCCTTAGAAATGAGGATTTTTCTGACAGAGGTCAGAAAATCAAAACTTCTAAGCTCTTGTCAAGTACTTCATTCTGTTCCTCGTCCTTCCATAGCGCAGTGCATGGAAGTAATAGGATTGATGGTTGCAACAATGGACATAGTTCCTTTTGCACGAATTCATCTAAGACCATTACAACTGTGCATGCTCAGACAGTGGAATGGGGATTATACAGACTTGTCTCAGACGATTCAAGTAGATCAAAAGACCAGAGATTCACTCCGTTGGTGGCTGACCCTGGACAATCTGTCACAGGGAATGAGCTTCCGCAGACCAGAGTGGGTCATTGTCACGACCGACGCCAGCCTAGTGTGCTGGGGCGCGGTCTGGGAATCCCTGAAAGCTCAGGGTCTATGGTCTCGGGAAGAGTCTCTTCTCCCGATAAACATTCTGGAACTGAGAGCGATATTCAATGCTCTCAGAGCTTGGCCTCAACTAGCAAAGGCCAAATTCATAAGGTTTCAGTCAGACAACATGACGACCGTTGCATATATCAATCATCAGGGGGGAACAAGGAGTTCCCTGGCGATGAAAGAAGTGACCAAGATAATTCAATGGGCGGAGGATCACTCCTGCCACTTGTCTGCGATCCACATCCCAGGAGTGGAAAATTGGGAAGCGGATTTTCTGAGTCGTCAGACATTCCATCCGGGCGAGTGGGAACTCCATCTGGAAATCTTTGCCCAAATAACTCAATTATGGGGCATTCCAGACATGGATCTGATGGCGTCTCGTCAGTACTTCAAGGTTCCTTGCTACGGGTCCAGATCCAGGGATCCCAAGGCGACTCTAGTAGATGCACTAGTAGCACCTTGGACCTTCAACCTAGCTTATGTATTCCCACCGTTTCCTCTCATCCCCAGGCTGGTAGCCAGGATCAATCAGGAGAGGGCCTCGGTGATCTTGATAGCTCCTGCGTGGCCACGCAGGACTTGGTATGCAGACCTGGTGAATATGTCATCGGCTCCACCATGGAAGCTACCTTTGAGACAGGACCTTCTTGTTCAGGGTCCATTCGAACATCCGAATCTGGTTTCCCTCCAACTGACGGCTTGGAGATTGAACGCTTGATTTTATCAAAGCGTGGGTTTTCAGATTCTGTAATAGATACTCTGATTCAGGCTAGAAAGCCTGTAACTAGAAAAATTTACCATAAAATATGGAAAAAATATATCTGTTGGTGTGAATCTAAAGGATTCCCATGGAACAAGATAAAAATTCCTAAGATTCTATCCTTTCTACAAGAAGGTTTGGAGAAAGGATTATCTGCAAGTTCTCTAAAGGGACAGATCTCTGCTTTATCTGTTTTACTTCACAAAAGACTGGCAGCCGTGCCAGATGTTCAAGCATTTGTTCAGGCTCTGGTTAGGATCAAGCCTGTTTACAGACCTTTGACTCCTCCCTGGAGTCTAAATCTAGTTCTTTCAGTTCTTCAAGGGGTTCCGTTTGAACCCTTACATTCCGTAGATATTAAGTTACTATCTTGGAAAGTTTTGTTTTTGGTTGCAATTTCTTCTGCTAGAAGAGTTTCAGAGTTATCTGCTCTGCAGTGTTCTCCGCCCTATCTGGTGTTCCATGCAGATAAGGTGGTTTTGCGTACTAAGCCTGGTTTTCTTCCGAAAGTTGTTTCCAACAAAAATATTAACCAGGAGATAGTTGTACCTTCTTTGTGTCCGAATCCAGTTTCAAAGAAGGAACGTTTGTTACACAATTTGGACGTAGTCCGTGCTCTAAAATTCTATTTAGAGGCTACTAAAGATTTCAGACAAACATCTTCCTTGTTTGTTGTTTATTCTGGTAAAAGGAGAGGTCAAAAAGCGACTTCTACCTCTCTTTCCTTTTGGCTTAAAAGCATTATCCGATTGGCTTATGAGACTGCCGGACGGCAGCCTCCTGAAAGAATCACAGCTCACTCCACTAGGGCTGTGGCTTCCACATGGGCCTTCAAGAACGAGGCTTCTGTTGACCAGATATGTAAGGCAGCGACTTGGTCTTCACTGCACACTTTTGCCAAATTTTACAAATTTGATACTTTTGCTTCTTCGGAGGCTATTTTTGGGAGAAAGGTTTTGCAAGCCGTGGTGCCTTCCATTTAGGTGACCTGATTTGCTTCCTCCCTTCATCCGTGTCCTAAAGCTTTGGTATTGGTTCCCACAAGTAAGGATGACGCAGTGGACCGGACACACCAATGTTGGAGAAAACAGAATTTATGCTTACCTGATAAATTACTTTCTCCAACGGTGTGTCCGGTCCACGGCCCGCCCTGGTTTTTTAATCAGGTCTGATGAATTATTGTCTCTAAGTTCAGATACGGAGTAGTTCCTTAATAAAAGGGTATCTACCCTTTGAAATGGGACTGGAGTTTTAAGTAGTCTTGTCAGCCTCTCAGTGAGAGCATTAATGAAAGTTAGGGTCTGGAGATGCATGGAAAGTCTTCCTTCGAACCCATCCAGACCCGTATTAACAGCTCGTAAGCAATCAGTGTTGACGAGTTTTACTGCCTGCTTCCATCACTCAAGTCCATGTCAGGAGCGATTCTGCAAGACTGTCAAACTTGAGAGAGTCTCTCCCTTCTCCCTCTGTATTTTTTCTGTATTTTTGTTGCTCTCTGTTTTCTTTTAACACCTACCCCCACTCCATCTTGCCAGCTAAACAGCCCCCCAACTTGCTGCTGTATTTAATGGTGCTCGCTGCGCCCCGACCGCACCCAATGCCACAAAACTTTGCTCCAGAAATCGCCGCTATTACGACGCCAGCACCGTCCACGCGCTCAACACCAGTAGATCGTCCACCTGCCACCACGCATCCCTAACCAACACTTTCGGACCCTTCACCTGCCACAACTGCTCCTTCCCCTCCCTCCGGACCACAATCCAATCAACTTACCCACCCAAAACAGCCGCAACTACCTCAACTGCATCCTCCTCAACACCCGCACCATCCACAAGCACACCCTCAAAATCTGGAACCTGCTGGACTCCACCTCCCCAGACGTCGCCTTCCTTACCGAGACCTGGCTGAACCCCGCATCAGCGCCGGACATCGCCACTGCAATACCCGACGGCTACAAGATCTGCCACAAAGACCGCAGCAACAGACCTGGAGGAGGCATCCCCATCATGCACAAACACACCATCCAAGTCACACCCAGCTCTGACGACCACTCACCAGGCCTAGAACACCTACACTTTAAGATCCAGGTCAACCCCAACACCACCCTCCGCGACACCCTCATCTACAGACCTCCCGGACCTCGTCCTGCCTTCTGTGACTCTATCATCGACCACATTGCACCCCATGCCCTCACCTCAATGCATTACATCCTCCTCGGTGACCTCAACTTTCATATTGACAACCCCGTCCCCAACGATCACACCACCTCCACCCTCCTGGAAATCCTCAGAACCATCGGAACTGAAGCAACTCGTAAACTACCCAACCCACGCAGCCAGCCACACCCTCGACCCAATCTTCTCCGCAGGCAACCACATCTCAGTCAATCACATTATCGAACTCCTCTGGACTGACCACCACTGCATACACTTCTCCTTCAACAACCCCACCACCCTCGTCCCCCTAAAGATACCATCCAGCTGCCAAACCATCATCAAGGCCAGCTGGTTCACTCCGACCCTTCAGGACTCCAAACGCTACTGCAGACGATTGCAAAAGAACCTGGAGATCCAGCAAGACCCTTCTGGAAAAAGTTGCCTTTAAGGAAGCAATCACCACCCACCACCACCTCATTAAAACCGCCAAAAAAACAGCCATCCAAGACAGAATCAACTCTAATGCACACAACAGCAAGGAGTTGTTCTCCGTCATCAAGGAATTCTCTAAACCCAACAGTGATACCCTCACTGCACACTTCCACCGCAAGATCCTCGACATCTGATAGTTTCACACCTCATAACTCAACCTCCACCACCCAAATTCACACCCCACACGGACTATCTTTAGCCCCCTCACCACACCACCCTCAGAATCATGAAATCCATCCACTCCGGCGCACCCTCGGACCCATGCCCCATCACATATTCAACAAAGCAAGCGACACCATCTTCCCTGATGTCCGCTGCACTATCAACTGCTCCATCAAAACTGGCACCTTCCCGGATGTCTGAAAGCATGCGGAACTGAAACCCCTGCTTAAGAAACCCTCGGCAGACCCCACGGACCTGAATAACTATCGCCCCATCTTTCTACTTCCCTTCCCGGCCAAAGTCATAGAGAAGTCCATCAACTTGCAACTTATTGACCACATTGAGGCCAGCCACACCCTGGACCACTCCCAATATGGGTTCAGAAGACACCACAGCACCAAGACCGCCCTCCTTGCCGCCACAGACATCCAACGCCATGCTCGACAGAAGAGAAACCGCCTCCTAGACATCTCAGCAGTATTCAACACTGTCGACCGCAATACCCTCCGCACCTGCCTACACGACGTCGGCATTCACAGCAAAGCCCTGGAATGGATCACCTCCTTCCTCACAGACAGGACCCAGAAAGTCAGACTCCCGCCCTTCTCCTCTAAACCCTTACCAGTTAACTGCGGTGTGCCGCAAGGCTCTTCGCTGAGCTCCACCCTCTTCGCTTGGCCCCTCTCGCTGCCATCGTCTGACGCCACAACCTCAACATCGTCTCCTACGCCGACGACACCCTGTTAATCATCTCACTCACCCGAGATCCCACCATCGCCAGAAAGAATGTCCACGAAGGCCTGACAGCAGCCGCCACCTGGATGAATGACAACCGGATCAAACTGAACACAGACAACACCGAAACCAAGAAAACAGTCACCCACGCCCTCTTTAGCAGCCGGTTGGACTACCGCAACCCACTCTATGCCGGCGCCACCATCAAACTCCAAAAGAGACTCCAACGTATCCAGAACGCCTCAGCCAAACTTATCCTCGACATCCCTCGCCAATGCAACATAACTGAACACCTAAGGAACCTTCACTGGCTCCCCATCAACAAGAGAATCGCTTTCAAGCTCCTTATCCACGCGTTCAAGGCCCTACACAACATCGGACCTGAATTCATCAACCACCACGTAAACTTCGACACCCCCGCCAGACAACTCAGATCGGCCGACCAAGCTCTCGCAGTCATCCCCCTCATCAGCAAATCCACAGCGGGCGGAAGATCCTTCTCCCACATGGCAGCAAAGACATGGAACACCCTCCCGCTGCACCTCAGACAATTCACCTCCCTTACAAAGTTCAGAAAGGACCTCAAAACCTGGCTCTTCGACTGAACGCCCATCCCCTCCCCGCCCCCTCCTCCTATACGCTTCCCTTAGCGCCTTGAGACCCTCACGGGTGATTAGTTTGCGATCTATAAGTACCCAATAGAGAGGCTGTGTTTCTGTTCCACGGCATAGATTCCTGTAAGATTGTTTCAATTTTTATACACCGATGATAACGCAGGGCCACTGTGTGGCTCCTTTTATCTGTATGGAATCAAGTGTTAATATCTCCGGAAGGGGATTAATGAACAGGGGGGATTAATCACATTTGTTTTTTATTATGTTTATGCTGCGACATGTGTGAGATGAGGCTCAGGCAGATGTTGGAACGTACAGGTTTTTACTTTCGTTTTGGATAAGCTGCGTAGCCTGTTAGGTTTGGTGCGCTTTTTACTATAGCATGGGCGGTCCTGCACGGCGCACCATGTGACCGGTTGTGGTCACACTGATTTCCTTTCTTCCTGACAGTGCGGTTTACCGGAGACAAAGCAGTTTTCTCTGTTGGGCCTGGGTCATAGGAGGTGGTGAGTGCCCCAGCCATTGGGGGTGTAAAGGAGCCATCAATCTTTTTTCTATAGTCCGATTTATAAGCGCAAACTATGGGGGACTCTATGTTAGAGGGTACTCCCTCTTTACCCAAGTCTAATACCTGTCTATATTGTGAGGAAGCTACGGTATACCCGCCTGCTCAATTATGTTCCACATGCCTCGATAAAGTAATCTTGTCAAAGAAGGTCAATATGTTTAGTACCTCTGAGGAGTCTCTGTTCCGTGAGGTGCGCACCCTACAGTCCTCTCCTATTACACATGCAACTTCCCGTAGCACTCCTAATCCTCCATCTGGAGGGGTCCTTTTACCGCCAGACTTTACTGAGCAGTTAAACGGCAGTGTCTGCGGCTTTTAGTGCTTTACCTCGCCCTGCTAAGCGCAAGCGAAAGGTCAAATATTGCTATCCTTCCCAGGGGTCATCTACTAGCTTATTGGAGTTATCTGATACCAGAATATCCGTTGATGAAGACGTCTCTGATACTTCACAGGATGCTCTTTCTGGGTCGGAATCTGATGCCTCTAAACCTCCAGCTGCGGAGTAACCAGACTTTAGATTTAGGATTTAATATTTATGCTTCCTACTAAAGGAAGTTTTGGCTACTTTAGAGGTTCCTTAGTCTAAACTGCCAGAGGAACCTTGTATTCCTAAATTAGATAAGGTCTACGAGGACAGGGTTCTTCCACAGACTTTCCTGGTTCCTGTTAAGATGGCGAACATTATTATGAATGAATGGGAGAGACTTATTTCTTCTTTTTCTCCTTCTTTTAAGAAATTGTTACTGGTTCCGGACTCTCAATTGGAGTTGTGGGGTTCCGTCCCTAAGGTGGATGTCGCTATCTCCACACTTGCTAAGCTCACTACTATCCCTCTTCAGGATAGTTTGTCGTTTAAAGAGCCTATGGATAAGAAGTTAGAAACTCAGTTAAGAAAGATGTTTCAACATATGGGATATTTGTTTCAACCGGCAGCGGCTGTTGCTGCGGTTGCTGGAGCGGCCACCTATTGGTGTGAATCCTTATCTGAGTTATTCGAGGTGAAGGAATTAATGCCTTGGGAGTGGCTAATTCTATTTGTGATGCAAATATGCAGATTATTCGCCTGAATGCCAAGGCTTCAGGTTTTTCTGTTCTAGCCCGTAGGGCACTCTGGCTGAAGTCTTGGTCTGCTGACTTCTTTCCCATTTTAGGGAAAGATTCTTTTTGATCCAGGCCTGGACTGAATCATCTCCACGGTTACTGGAGGCAAAGGTGCCTTTTTACTGCAGGATAAGAAGAACTATCCTAAGGGACCAGGTCCTAATTTTCGTTCCTTTCGTTTGAATAAATCCCAAGGTCAGCAACCCTCCACAAAGCCTGAACTATCCAAGGGGACTTGGAAACCGGCTCAGTCCTGGAATAAATCCAAGCAGAACAAGAAGCCCGCTGAGACAAAGTCGTCATGAAGGGAAGGTCCCCGATCCGACTCTGGATCTGGTAGGGGGCAGACTGTCACTCTTTTCGGAAGCTTGGTTTGGGTCCTGGAGGTCATCGCTCAAGGATACAGGATAGGTTTCATGTCAAACCTGTCTTCAAGGCCAGAAAAGAGAGAGGCCTTTTTAGGGTGCTTGAGGGATCTCTCCTCCCTGGGAGACATTGTCCCGGTACCTCTTGCAGAAAGAGGTCTGGGATGCTACTCAAACCTTTTTGTGGTCCCAAAAAAGGAGGGAACTTTTCGCCCGATTCTGGACCTAAACTGCTTAAACAAATTCCTATCTGTCCCCTCGTTGAAGATGGAGACAATAAGGTCCACCTTTCCCTTAGTTCAGGATGGACAGTTCATGACCACGATAGATCTGAAGGATGGTTACCTTCACATTCCCATACACAAGAAACACTTCCAGTTCCTACGGTTTTCGTTCCTGGATCAGCACTTCCAGTTTATTGCACTTCTGTTTGGTCTAGCTACTGCTTCAAGAGTTTTTACAAAGGTTCTAGGGGCTCTGCTTGCAGTGGACCATACTTGGACGCTATTCTGGTTCAAGCACTATCCTGTCGTCTGGCAAAAGACTTTTCGAAAGCTCTTATATTTCTTCTTTGATCTCATGGATGGAAGATAAGCTTAGAAAAGAGTTCTCTTATTCCCAATACCAGGGTGGAATTCCTGGGTACTATAATAGACTCCATATCCATGAGGATATTTCTTACAGACCAGAGACCTCCTTAAGGCCCTCTGTGGCTCGGTGTATGGAGGTAGTTGGTCTCATGGTGTTCTGCATGGACATTATTCCTTTTGCCAGATTCCATCTCAGACCACTAGAGCTGTGCATGCTGGGTATATGTTTCCGACAAGTAACGAATGAAGCCATGGACTCTCCTCATATTAAGAAGGAAAACATAAATTATGCTCATCAGATAATTTAATTCCTTCTGTATGAGGAGAATCCACGGCCCCCCCGCACGTATTCTCCGTTGGGCGGACCAAAATTGTGTTTTGTTCTTCTGGCACCATCTATACCCTGATATTTCTCCTACTTTTCCTTGTTCCCTTGGCAGAATAACTGAGATATAAAGGAAGTGGGAGAGGTATTTAAGTCTTTGGCTGGGGTGTCTTTGCCTCCTCCTGGTGACCAGGTTCAGCATTCCCACAAGTAAGTAATGAAGCCATGGACTCTCCCCATACAGAAGGAAATTAAATTATCTGGTAAGAATAATTTGTTTTTAATGTGGATATGAAATTCAAATTCCCCACGCTCTGCCTTCCACTTCAAAAGTAATTTTTTTCTGTAAACTAACAGTTTGAGCTACAACAAAAGTGCCATTTGGGGAGAGCATTGATTGGACAACAATTCAAACCGTTAGCTCACAGAAAAATTTAATTTTGAAGTCGGTGGTGGAGTGTGGGGTATTTGAATTTCATATCTACATTAAGAAGTAAGTTTTTATAACGCATGTTCCTTACAACTGATGAATTAAACTTCATCTAAAATATCACTGACATTCCAGATGTTTTTTAAAAAAATGAGTTAACCATCACTTTAACGAAACAGTGAAATCAAAATTTTACTTTCATGATTCAGAGAGAACATGCACTTTTAAACTACTTTCCAAATTGACTTCTTCCGTTTGCTTCGTTCTGTTGGTATCCTTTATTTTAAAAAGCATAAATAGGCTTGGGAACAGCAATGCACTACTGGGAGCTAGGTGCTGATTGGTTGCTACTCATATATGGCCCTTGCCATTGGTTCAGTTAGATGTGCTCATCTAGCTCCCAGTGAGCATTGCTTTTCTTTCAACAAAGGCTACCGAGAACCAAAAGCAAATTTGATATTTGAAGTAAATGGGACAGTTGTTTCAAATTGTATGCTCGATCTGAATTATGAAAAACATTTTGGGCCCATATCTTTCTAAAACTATATGCGAGTTGCTAAAAATACTTTCTTCACCTTAGGTCTTAGTGATGAGGAAGACCAGAAGCCAGTGCGGTTGCCCCTTAAAGTACCTGTTGAACTTCAGCCTCGGAACAACCAGGCTTGGGCTCGTGTGCAGAGCTTGGCACAAAATCCGCGGCTCAGGTAAAAATCGTGCATCGTTTCCATTTTTCTTCCATGTTTTGCTCCTGAGATTGTTATAATAGTTTGATTGTTTTTATTTTTTTGCAGATTTCCCATATCAGTATGTCTATTATATTATTTTTCTTTCCAAAGGCAGGGAGAGTCCACAACTTTATTCATTACTGTTGGGAATATCAACACCTGGCCAGCAGGAGTAGGCAAAGACATCCTAGCCAAAGGCTATAAATATCCCTCCAACTTCCCCCATACCCCCAGTCATTCTTTGCCTGTTGTCACTATACGAGGATGGCAGAGAAGGTGTTAAGAATTAATAGAACATTTAGTCCTCTAATGGGTATTTTCCCTCTAAGACAGGACTGGGGTTATGGAGTAGCCATGTAATTCTCTCAGTGAGAGTTATGGTGAGAGTTACCAGATGTCGCAGGGAAGTTCTCTGTCCTCTATCTGATAAAGCTTAGTGCTAACACCCCCTTGGTAATCCAGTGTTAGTGTTTTACACTGCTTTCGCTCAGGTCCCTGTCAGAAGAGGAGGAGTATACTGTCAAACCTTGAGGTGCTGTTTGCTGCTCCACAGCACGGATCCTGGAGGGTAAGTCCTTTTATTTGTTTATATGAGGCCCCAAGGCAGAACATAGATATATATATTTTCAAATCTTACCATCTTCTAACCTGACCTATTGAAAGCAAATGCCGAATTCTGAAATGTTGCCATTGTGGAGTAAATAAACACATTATAAATGAGCTGGTGCTTCGATGTAACAGCCTATTTAAAACTGTATTATATTTCAGAATGACCTGCAGCAAAAATTTTCACCAAAAAAAATCTCATCGCAGAAAGTGAAAAAAGTTCTGCATCTGGGATGTGAGGGCGTTTGGCCCAGTGGACTACATAAAACCTATTATAAATGGGACTTTTTAAGATCACAGTGTGACACCTCCCTCTAATAGGATCTGGGGACACATAGATACCTCCGGTATGGAGGTTACATTTATTGAGCAGATGGGGGCTTACATGTGCTGCTTAGCTCCTTTAGCCAACCTCTGAACACTTGTGAGAGATATTTTGGAGAGGTTTATTGATGGCTCATGAGGGACATTTAACTTTACTAGCGCTGATACGCTACTCAGCCGTTAATCAGCTTTGTGCGCTTTTACTTTGTCAAGGGAGCGGTTTTTTCCTTTTTGTGGTCACATGACCGTGTGCAGTCGGATAATCGGACCTGCGTGAGAAGTGCTCTGCCAATTTAGCTCTATTCCTTTGTTGCATGGAGATCGTTCTAGGGAAGGTTACTGTTCAGCCTGGTCCTTAGGTGACGGCAAGACGTTCCAGCTAAGGCTGCAGGACAGAGGTGCCTTTTTTAGACATTAACTGTGTGTGTGTTAGTCATTATTGGATCACAACACCCATTATATAGGACTCGGATATTAATCCCACTGAGGGTTCTCCTATTACTGTTTCTAATTCCTGCTTATATTGTGAGGAGAATATAGTCTGCCCTCCTGCACAATTCTGCTCTCAATGCCTAAGTTTGGTTTTAAAAGCTAAGAAGGGGTCCAAGCCTTTCTCTCCCTCTGGAAAACTTTTCTTTTACAAGATATGACGAGTCCACGGATTTCATCCTTATGGGATTACGCCTCCTGGTCAGCAGGAGGAGGCAAAGAACACCACAGCAGAGCTGTGTGTGTATGTATGTATGTATATATATATATATATATATATATATATATATATATATATATATATATATATATATTGTGACAGAACCCAAGGCATAGTAATGGAAGGTGTCTATATTCCCTCAAAAGTGCTGCAGTGCGGGGTATGGTCTGACAACCCCAGGGAGAATTTTTATGTTTGTTTGCCACATAGAGAAAATATGTGATTTATTTCTGGGTCCCTGGGGTGGAGTATTTGGAGAGTAGGGTGGGCCAGTGCTCCACCCCGCAGTTTGCAAGTAGCACATTATGTCAAAAAGTCCAGTCCAGGAATTCTGTCTGACTCAGCTAGCTACTAACCTGCATATGGTAATTAACAGCAGGTGCTAATAAAATCCCCAGTCAGGGGTTGAGAGGTAGATTTGCCAGCAGTAAAGGGAAACTGCAAACACTCTCCTGAGAGACTGAGAGGAATTATCTCTAAAGGACAAAGTTTGAAAGGTCTGTGCAATTATTACTTTTGTGAAAAGCTACTTAGTGCAGACAGTTGTACTTGTTAGTAAGTGCTCAGTGGAGCAAGCCTCTTTTGTTTTGTTTATGTTTATTTTGCCTGGTTTTTTTGCCAGACCTGATAATAAACAGACTGTATTTTATAAAGCTACAACCTTGTGTGGTGTTTCCAGCTTTGAGGACTGTGTGTTTCCAAGATCCCAGGTCACTATATATATATATATATATATATATATATATATATATATATATATATATATATATATATATATATATATATATATATATATATATATATAGAGAGAGAGAGAGAGCTCCTCCATTCCCTCCCACTCCAGTCATTTTATTGTTTTTAAATGGTGCCAGTGAGTACTATTTTTCTCAGGGTAGAGCATCAGGTGTTTCAACAATGGGAACGGAGGAGATTCTACATTCTCGCTTCATTTCCCATGCTGGTGCTGCCCTGCTGATGGTCTTGTCAGATATTACATAAGGCCCTATTTGTCCCCACAGATCTACAGGAGGTGATGACAAGAGACCTCTTCTTTATGTGGGACAGGTTCATGAGGTGATCAGCACTGCGGTATGTACAGTCTTTTTGTTTCTGGGGAGACAGTGTAGCTCAGAACAGACTGGACGTTAGTTGCTGCAACACAAAAGAGGTAATCAACTTACAAGAAGTTTTATTTACCTAGCTGTTTCCTCTCTTATACTATCTGTGTATAGCAGTGGGTTGGTGTACTTATGTGACCCGATTTCATTAAGGGGTCAGAAACTGTGACATTCTATCTGCGGGCTGACGCTGGGGACTGTTTGAGACAAAGATCCTATGGACAAAAAGGTTCTTACTCCGTTAATTGCATTTATTTAATGTGGCAACAGTTTCTTGAGGGGGCATATTGGTTTCTATGCAAGTCGGGTCTACCCGACATTGATTTTTCCCCATGCAGTCTTTTTCTATGGGGTTTTTCTTATACCGCCCACGAAGGGCGGGGCTTACGTTCGTGCGCTTAGCCGCGCACTTGCTATTTCGGCTTCCGACAGTCACGGAGGGGTATTTCGAAGCTCCTGTGTTTCCTAGGTCCACTTGGTTTCAGTTGTTAAAGATCGCAAGCGGACTTAGGCAGCGATTCACGGAGGGCCTCTTTTGTTGGTTGTGAGGTAGGCACCACAGCGGAACTGTGGTTTGGTGCAGGGGTTAATTTTAGTCATAACACAAAAAGGACTATTATAATGATTGTGAATAGGTTTTGTTATACAACTTCCTATTTCTATTTGTTGCACGTTTGCAGTAAAATTTGTATCGTTTTAAATTTTAAAGGCACAGTACATATTATGTTATTTCATTTTATATCTGACACGACCAATATTGCTCTTTGTTTTTCTTTTTATCATGGCTGACCTACTAGAATATACTTGTTCTATGTGCTTAGCTGCCAATGTGGAACCCCCCTCTTACATTTTTCCCTCCTGTACTGAGAGGGCCTTACAGTTTAAAGATCAGATTTTCTTTAAGACTAGCATATCTAAGGATGCTTCTCAGCTTGATGAGAATCCGGGTATACCGCAACTTTCTCCCCAAGCGTCACAGCCTTTAACACCCGCTCAGGCGCCATCAACTGCGTCCACCTCATTTACTCTACAGGATATGGCGGCAGTTATGTCATCTACTCTTACAGAAGTTTTGTCTAAGTTGCCAGTGCTGCAAGGCAAACGTAGTAGAAGAGAGGACCAGGTGGTCCAGGCGACTTCTGACTCTTTGATGGCGATCTCCGAAGTACACTCACTCCCAGGGCTCTGAAGTGGGAGGTAGGGAGACTCTATCTGAAGGGGAATTGTCTGATTCAAGAAGTACATTGCCCCAGACAGATTCGGACGTAATGTCCTTCAGATTTAAGCTTGAACACCTCCGTCTGTTGTTGTGGGAGGTTTTGCTGACTCTGGATGACTGTGACTCTATTGTGGTACCACCAGAGAAATTGTGTAAGATGGACAAATATCTAGAGGTCCCTTCTTATTCTGATGTTTTTCCGGTTCCTAAGAGAATTTCGGAAATTATTACACGGGAATGGGAAAGACCTGGTATTCAGTTTTCACCTTCCCATAGCTTTAAGAAAATGTACCCTATAGCTGACACTGTTCGGGATTCTTGGCAAATGGTCCCTAAGGTGGAGGGAGCTATATCTACCCTGGCTAAGCGTACGACTATCCCTATTGAGGACAGTTGTGCTTTCAAGGACCCTATTGACAAAATGTTGGAGGGTCTTCTAAAAAAGCTATTTATTCATCAAGGGTTTTTATTACAACAGACGGCCTGCATTGTAACAGTCACAATGGCGGCCGCCTTTTGGTTTGATGCCTTGGAAGAGTCCCTTTTAAGACTGAGACTTATTTATGTTAAAATATTTTTATTAAGCACAAAACATCACATATTAATAAACATTAATAGTTCAGTACATCATGGGATCATTAGACAACACATCACTTGTACAGCTGCCATCTTTTGTATCAATTTTATACCATTGATTGCAAGCTAGGATATTAATCCACAATGTCCAAACTGTTTAGTCTTATATCTTGCAATAATATTTCACTGTAGGCATCAGGACCCAATCCCAGTTTTTGACATACTTAACAGTACATGACTGAGACTTATTTAGAGGAAATACTAGATAGAATAAAGGCCCTTAAGCTGGCGAATTCTTTTGTTACGGATGCCGCTTTCCAGATCGCCAAATTGGCGGCTAAGAATGCAGGATTTGCCATTTTAGCGCGCAGAGCCTTATGGTTAAAATCGTGGGCTGCGGATGTGTCCTCTAAATCCAAGCTATTCGGGCCTGACTTGAAGGAGACCATTTCTGACATTACGGGAGGTAAGGGTCACCTCCTACCTCAGGATAAAACATCTAAGCAGAGGGGCAGACAGAATAATTTTCATTCCTTTCGAAATTTCAAGGGAGTCCCCTCTTCCCTTTCCACTAATCAGGAAGGGAATTTTTCACAAGCCAAGTCCGTCTGGAGACCCAACCAGGCTTGGAACAAGGGTAAACAACCCAAGAAGCCCGCTGCTGCTCCCAAGACAGCATGAAGGTGCGGCCCCCGATCCGGTACCGGATCTAGTAGGGGGCAGACTTTCTCTCTTTATCCAGGCTTGGATAAGAGACTTCAGGATCCATAGACACTGGAAATCGTGTCTCAAGGGTATCAGCTGGAGTTCAAAAATTCCTTCCCAAGGGGAAGGTTCCTTCTTTCACGATTATCAGTAGACCAGATAAAAAGAGAGGCGTTCTTACGTTGTGTAAAAGACCTCTCCACTATGGGAGTAATTTGTCCCATTCCAATACAGGCGCAGGGGTTTTACTCAAATCTTTTCGTGGTTCCCAAAAAAGAGGGAACGTTCCGACCCATTTTAGATCTCCAGAGTCTAAACAAGTTTCTCAAAGTCCCATCCTTCAAGATGGAGACTATTCGTACAACTCTTCCATTGATCCAGGAGGGTCAATATATGACTACCGTGGATTTAAAGGATGCATACCTTCACATTCCTATCCACAAAGATCATCACCAGTTCCTAAGATTTGCCTTTCTGCACAAACATTTTCAGTTCGTGGCTCTACCCTTCGGGCTGGCCACGGCACCCAGGATCTTCACGAAGGTTCTAGGATCTCTGCTGGCGGTTCTCAGACCGCCGGGGCATTGCAGTGGAGCCTTATCTGGACGATATTCTGATCCAGGCGTCGTCTTTTCAACTGACAAAGTCTCATACCGACATGGTTCTGTCCTTTCTAAGGACTCACGGGTGGAAGGTGAATCTAGAAAATATTTAACTAATTCCACAGACAAGGGTTCCTTTCCTGGGAACTCTAATAGATTCTGTATCCATGAAAATCTTCTTGACGGAAGTCAGAAAGTTAAAGATTCTGAATACATGCCGAGCCCTTCGGTCCAATCCTCGGCCTTCAGTCCAATCCTCGGCCTTCAGTGGCTCAGTGCATTGGTAATTGGATTGATGGTGGCGGCAATGGACATCATTTTGTTTGCTCATTTTCATCTCAGACCTCTATAACTGAGCATGCTCAGACAGTGGAATGGAGATTGTGCAAATGTATCTCCTCAGATAGATCTGGATCAAGAGACTCTCTTCTTTGGTGGTTGTCGCAGGATCATCTGTCCCAGGGGACGTGTTTCCGCAGGTCCTCGTGGGTGATAGTGACAACAGATGCCAGTCTACTAGGATGGGGTGCAGTCTGGAATTCCCTGAAGGCTCAGGGTGTGTGGACTCGGTTGGAGTCTCTACTTCCAATCAATATTCTGGAATTGAGAGCGATATTCAATGCGCTTCAGGCTTGGCCTCAGTTGGCTTTGGCCAAATTCATCCGGTTTCAGTCGGACAACATCACAACTGTGGCTTACATCAATCATCAGGGAGGGACAAGGAGTTCCTTAGCGATGACAGAAGTATCCAAGATAATACGGTGGGCGGAGGCTCACTCTTGTTATCTGTCAGCAATCTAAATCCCAGGAGTGGACAACTGGGAAGCAGACTTTTTGAGCAGACAGACGTTTCATCCAGGGGAATGGGAACTCCATCCGGAGGTCTTTGCCACCCTGATTCTCAGGTGGGGCAGTCCGGAATTGGATCTGATGGCGTCTCGTCAGAATGCCAAGCTCCAAAGATACGGATCCAGATCAAGGGATCCCCAGGCCGAACTGATAGATGCCTTGGCAGTGCCTTGGTCGTTCAACCTAGCTTATGTGTTTCCACCGCTCTCCTTCCCCGGGTGATTGTACGGATCAAACAGGAGAGGGCTTCAGTAATTCTAATCGCTCCTGCGTGGCCTCGCAGGACTTGGTATGCCGATCTGGTGGACATGTCCTCTCTGCCGCCGTGGAAACTTCCATTGAAGGAGGACCTTCTCATCACCTGATCACCCTTCCATCACCCGAATCTAGTTTCTCTGCAGCTAACTGCTTGGAGATTGAACGCTTGATTTTATCTAAGTGAGGGTTCTCTGATTCGGTCATTGATACCTTGATTCAGGCACAAAAGCCTGTTACTAGAAAGATTTACCATAAGATATGACGTAAATATCTTTATTTATGCGAATCCAAGGGCTACTCATGGAGTAGGGTTAGGATTCCCAGGATTTTATCTTTTCTCCAAGAAGGAATGGAGAAAGGGTTGTCAGCAAGTTTCTTAAAGGGACAGATTTCTGCTTTGTCTATTCTGTTACACAAACGTCTGTCAGATGTTCAAGACGTTAAATCTTTTTATCAGGCTCTGACTAGAATCAGGCCTGTGTTTAGACCAATTGCTCCTCCTTGGAGTTTGAATTTAGTTCTTAATGTTCTTCAAGAGGTTCCGTTTGAACCTATGCATTCCATAGATATTAAGCTGTTATCTTGGAAAGTTTTATTTTTGGTTGCTATTTCTTCTGCTCGCAGAGTTTCTGAGCTTTCAGCTTTACAATGTGATTCTCCTTAACTTATTTTCCATTCTGATAAGGTGGTCTTACGTACCAAACCTGGTTTCCTTCCTAAGGTTGTTTCTAATAAGAATATTAATCAGGAAATTGTTGTTCCTTCCTTGTGTCCTAACACTTCTAAGAAGGAGCGTCTGTTACATAACTTGGACGTGGTCCGTGCCCTGAAGTTTTACTTGTTGGCGACTAAACATTTTCGTCAATAATCTTCATTATTTGTTTTTTTTTCTGGAAAACGTAGGGGCCAGAAAGCTACGGCTACCTCTCTTTTTGGCTGAAGGGTATCATCCGTTTTGCATATGAGACTGCTGGACAGCAGCCTCCTGAAAGTATTATGGCTCATTCTACTAGGGCTATGGCTTCCTCATGGTCATTTAAAAATGATGCTTCTTTTGAACAGATTTGCAAGGCTGCAACTTGGTCGTCTCTTCACACTTTTTACAAATTTGACACTTTTGCCTCGTCCGAGGCTGTTTTTGGGAGAAAGGTTCTTCAAGCAGTGGTGCCTTCCGTTTAGGTTCCTGTCTTGTCCCTCCCTTTCAACCGTGTCCTATAGCTTTGGTATTGTATCCCATAAGTCAGGATGAAATCCGTGGACTCGTCATATCTTGTAAAAGAAAAGGAAATTTTTGCTTACCTGATAAATTTATTTATTTTGCGATATGACGAGTCCACGGCCCGCCCTGTCAATTTCTAAGACAGGTTTTTATTTTTGTTAAACTTCAGTCACCTCTGCACCTTGGCTTTTCCTTTCTCTTCCTAACTTCGGTCGATGACTGGAGTGGGAGGGAAGGGAGGAGCTATATATACAGCTCTGCTGTGGTGCTCTTTGCCTCCTCCTGCTGACCAGGAGGCGTAATCCCATAAGTAAGGATGAAATTCGTGGACTCGTCATATCGTAAAAGAAATAAATTTATCAGGTAAGAAATTTCCTTTTTCCATCTGAGCCTTCCACCTCTTAGGACTCTCTATTATCCAGGATATGCCGGTTATTTTACCGCAGTCCCCTATTTTTCCTATCTCGCAAGCAGAGCCCGTGGCGCACACTTGCCTCCTTCTGGGAGTATTTGTTTACCAGCAGATTTTGCCTCACAGCTACAATCTGCGTTTTCAGCTGTGCTTAATGCTATGCTGATCTCTGGGAAACGCAAGAGAAAGGTTAATCATACTTCGACTGATTTAGGGGTTAATCCTTTTATTCAGTCTAAGTGGGCTACTCTATCTCACCCCTCTGAGCACTATTTTACTCTATAGCTTCTGAGGTTGAGCTTTCAGAATCAGAGATTTCTGAGATTAAATCTATTATTCCTGAAGACTCTAACTTTAGGTTCAAATTAGAACACCTTTGTTTCCTTCTCAAGGAGGTATTATCTACCTTAGATGTTCCTGACTCTGTCATCTGATGAACCTAAGATTCCTAAATTAGATAGGGTCTATGATGTCAAGAAGGCCCCTGAGTCCTTTCCGGTTCTCGCCAGAATGGCGGACATTATTTCAAAGGAATGGGAGAGAATTGGTGCCCCCTTTTCTTCTTTTGCAACTTTTGAAAAGATGCTTCCAGTACCAGTCTCCAATCTGGAGCTTTGGAGCTCCATCTCAAAGGTGGATGGTGCCATTCCTACTCTTGCTAAGATAACTACTATTCCCCTAGAGAATAGTACCTCCTTGTCGGGGTGCCAGGAATCAGTCTGAGACGAGAAGTGCAAATATAATCATACCTTTATTAATAGTAAAAAATAATAAAAAAAAAGTCCACAAGTCAAAAAACAAGCCAGGAGTCAAAACCAGAGCTGGTAGTCAGACGAGCCGAATCAGGAGCCAAAGCGAGTAGTCGGACGAGCCAGAATCAGGAACAAGGAGAACAGCAGAGTCAGGAACAAGCCAGGGATTAGGAACCAGGAGGGACGCCAGACAGCCAGGTAATACACAGGAACTCTCACAAACAGGTCTGAAACAACGCAAGGGCAAAGCATCACAATTCTGAGACTGCAACCTATCTCACATGGATGATGTACACCAGTCTGGCCATAAAAGGGCATGCAGGAAATGAGCAGCATCACACACTATGCACCAGAGTCAGCAAGAGAGGTGAGTAAAATGGCTGCCAGCAGCACATGGCAAACAAAGCAGGGAAAAACCCTGACGGTACCCTCCCCTGAACGACCCCTCCCCCGCAGAAGGACAAAAGGCTTATTGGGGAAACGGGCATGGAAGGCACGGAGGAGGGCGAGAGCATGAACATCAGAGGTGGGAACTCATGAATGCTCCTCCGGACCTTTACCCCTGCAGTGAACCAAATTCTGTACGCGGCCCCTGGATATACGAGAGTCAATAATGCTGCTGACCTCATATTCTTCATGGTTGGCAACAAAGATAGGACGGGATGAGGCAACACAGTGGTAAACCGATTACAAACCAATGGTTTCAAGAGGGAGATGCGCATTGCAGAAGGAAGGTCAAGAGCGTAGGCCACAGGATTGACCCGTCGGAGTATTCGAAAAGGACCAACATAACGGGGAGCCAGTTTATTGAAAGGCACACAAAGGTTCAAGTTGCGGGAGGACAACCAAACCCTCTCACCAACCTGTTAGGAAGGCGCAGGCAGACGCCTACGATCAGCCTGGAAATTTTGGCGTTGCATAGAACGATGAAGGCAATCCTGAATCTGCACCCATGTGGAACAGAGTTGCCGGAGATGATCCTCCAAAGCCGGACTACCCTGAGACATGAATGAATCGGGCAACAAGGATGGTTGAAACCCATAATTCGCCATGAATGGGGATAACTTGGAGGAAGCATTAAGAGCACTATTATGAGCAAACGCTGCCCAAGGTAACAGTTCAGGCCAATTATTGTGGTTATCTGAGACATAGCAACGGAGGAACTGTTCCAGAGCTTGATTAGACCGTTCCGCAGCCCCATTGGATTGAGGGTGATATGCCGTGGAGAAGGAAAGCTGGATACACATTTGAGCACAAATGGCACGCCAAAATCTGGAGACAAACTGGCTACCCCGGTCCGACACTATCTCCTTGGGGTAACCCATGTAAACGGAAGACCTCCCGGGCAAAAATTGATGCAAGCTCCTGAGCGGTAGGCAGCTTCTTCAAGGGAATGCAATGTGACATTTTAGAAAAACGGTCAACCACCATAAGGATAACAGTATTGCCATTGGAAACAGGGAGCTCGACAATGAAGTCCATGGAAAGATGTGTCCAAGGACGCTCACCATTAGCAATAGGTTGAAGAAGACTCACAGGAAGACGTCGAGGAGTCTTATTCTGTGCACAAACTGAGCAGGAGGCAACATATGCAGCAACATTAGAACGAAGACCTGGCCACCAGAATTGTCGAGTGACAGACCAAATCATTTGGTTCTTGCCTGGGTGACCTGCGGCTTTAGGATAGTGGTATGTTTGCAAAAGTTTAGTTCGAAGATTCTCAGGAACAAAACACTTACCACTAGGTTTCTCAGGAGGTGCATTGGTTTGTGCATCCATGATCTCCTCCCCAAGGGAGAAGTCAAATTAGTACATATGGTAGCCAAATTATTGCCAGGAGGTATAACTGGAGTAGGTACAGACTCCTCCTTGGACAGAGGGGAAAATTGTTGAGAGAGGGCATCAGCCCTAACATCCTTACAACCAGGCAGGTCGGAGACCACATAATTAAACAGACAAAAATAGCGCCCATCTGGCCTGTCAGGGCGACAAACGTTTTGCTTCAGATAGATAAGTTAAATTCTTGTGGTCAGCAAGAATGAGCACTGGTACGCTAGTTCCCTCGAGAAGATGCCTCCATTCCTTGAGTACCAAAATTATGGCCAGTAATTTCCTGTCGCCAATTTCATAATTGCACTCCGCTGGAGACAATTTCTTAGAGAAGAAACCGCACTGATGCAAGGAACCGTCAGGCGTAGGACGTTGAGACAAGAGGGCACCTACTCCAGTCTCAGACGCATCGACCTCAAGAACGTAAGGCAGGGCAGGGTTATAGGATGAGCCAGAACTGGAGCAGCAGCAAAGACAGTCTTAAGACTATCAAAAGCCTTAATGGCAGTAGGTGACCCATGGAGTGGATCATTCTCTTTACGGGTCATGTCTGTGATAGGTTTGACCAAGGAAGAGAAGTTTATTAAAAACTTTCTATAGTAATTGGCGAACCCCAAAAAACGTTTAATAGACCGAAGACCAACTGGTTGAGGCCACTGCAGACAACTTGTCAGGATCCATGGAGAACCCTGCAACGGAGATAACATAACCTAGGAAGGTTACTTGAGTCTGATGGAACTCACATTTCTCCAGTTTACAAAATAGGCCGTTCTCTCGTAGTCTCTGAAGAACCCGTGTAACATCAGAACAATGAGCCTCAAGTGTGGGTGAGTGTATGAGGATGTCGTCAAAGTAAACCACAACACACATGGACATCATTAATAAATTCCTGGAAAACAGAAGGAGCATTATTACATAGGCCAAAGGGCATTGCAAGATACTCATAATGCCCGCTCCTGGTGTTAAATGCTTTTTTCCATTCGTGACCCTCCTTGATCCTATCGAGATTGTACGCTCCTCTCAAATCAAGTTTAGAAAAGACCGTAACTCCCTTGAGGCGGTCAAAGAGTCTCGTAATGAGCGGAATAGGGTAAGCATTCTTAATGGTAAGACGATTAAGACCCCTATAATCGATGCATGGTCTTAACTCGATACCCTTTTTCTTCACAAAGAAGAAGCCAGCCCCTGCAGGAGAGCAGGATTTGCGGATGATCCCCCGCGACAGAGCATCGGCAACATACTCCTCTATGGCACAATTCTCCGCGACAGGCAGAGGGTAAACCCGGTCCCGAGGAGGAATGGCTCCGGGTTGCAGGTCTATGGCACAATCGTTAGACCGGTGAGGAGGCAACGTACCGACACGCACCTTGTCAAAAACGTCTAGGAAATCTCGGTACTCCTCTGGCAATTGAGATACCGAAGAAATGCACAAGACTTTAACTAGTTTCCGAAGACAAGTGGAAATACATTGCAGAGACAATGACAAAATTTCGGACCTGCGCCAGTCGACACTGGGATTGTGCTTTTGCAGCCAGGGATAACCCAGAACAACCGGAAAATGCGGAGAGTTTATCACCTGGAACCAGAGGGTTTCAAAATGGAGAGCCCCAACAGCCATGGATAACGGAGCGTTCTTATGATTAATGAGTGCGGGCTGAAGGGGCCTGCCATCAATGGCCTCAATAGCAAGTCGAACGGACCGAGGCAAAACAGGAATGGAGTGCTTTGATGCAGAAGCACTGTCAATGAAATAGCCCGCAACACCGGAGTCAAAAAGAGCCTGAGTGACTATGGAGGAGTCCACCCAGGAAAGGACAACCGTGACCAAAGGTTTCTCCTTTAGCGGTTCCGGGGATGAGGATAAACCACCCAAGGTCTGCCCCCGACAGGACCTTAGGTGTGAGTGTTTTTCCAGCCGTGTAGGACAAGACTTCAAAAGGTGGCCCTGTAACCCACAATAGAGGCATTGCCCCTCCCTCCTCCTAAAGGCCCTCTCTGCTGCGGAGAGACGCGTGATTCCCAACTGCATTGGCTCTGCAGTACCTGGTGACTCTGGACCAGGAGGCATGGGAGGAATGGGAGGCATGGCTGGGAACGAACACGTAGGAGACAACGGAACAGGAGGCTTCCGCAAACGAGCTCCTTGAAAGAGGGCCTCTATCTGAGTCTGATGTCAATTAGGATAAAAAAAGACACCAAAGCCTCAAAATCCTCTGGTAAATCACTGGCAGCAACTTCGTCTTTAATCGCATCAGAGAGCCCATGAAATAAGGCGGCAACAAGGGCTTCATTGTGCCAACCTACCTCTACGGCTAGCGTACGAAACTCAATGGCATACTGAGCAACAGATCTCGTACCTTGCTGAATGGACATGAGTTGTTTAGCAGCAGAGGAGAAGCGACCCGGAACATCAAATACCCTTCGACAGGAGGCCACAAATTCAGGGTAATTTGAAATCACAGGTTTATTAGTCTCCCACAAGGGATTAGCCCAGGCAAGAGCTGTGTCAGAGAGTAACGAGATGAGAAATTCCAACTTAGCTCTGTCAGAGGGAAACGCCTGAGGTAACATCTCAAAGTAAATGCCCACCTGGTTCAAAAACCCTCTGCACTGAATAGGATCACCTCCATATCGCTGAGGTAGAGGTGCAGAACCGGACATGCTCCTGGTAGGACTAGGTGCAGCAGCGGAAACAGGAGCAGCCATAACTTGCGGAACACTTTGGTCCAAATGTGCAGTGCGAGTCGGCAGGGTTTGCAGAGCTAGTGTAAAATGATCCAAGCGGTGATCCTGTTCATCCATCCTGGAAAGGATGGTAGGTAAAGCTGCATTATTAGGATTAATGGCCCTTGCGTAATGTCAAGGTGCCAGGAATCAGACTGAGACGAGAAGTGCAAAAATATTCACACCTTTTTATTAAAGCAAAACATAATTTAAAAAAGTCCAGAAGTCAAAAAACAAGCCAGGAGTCAAAACCAGAGCTGGTAGTCAGACGAGCCGAGTCAGGACCCAAAGCGAATAGTCAGACGGAATCAGGAACAAGGAGATCAGCAGAGTCCGGAACAAGCCAGGGATAAGGAACCAAGAGGAACGTCAGACAGCCAGGTAATACACAGGAGCTTTCACAAACAGGTCTGAGACAACGCAAGGGCAAAGCATACTGAACAGAGGCCCTTTAAATAATAGGTGATGGCATCACAATTCTGAGACTGCAACCTGTCTCACTTGGATGATGTACACCAGTCTGGCCATAAAAGGGCATGCAGGAAATGAGCAGCATCACACACTATGCACCAGAGTCGGCAAGAGAGGTGAGTAAAATTGCTGCCAGCAGCACATGGCAAACAAAGCATTGAAAAAAACCCTGACACTCCTATAAAGATCCAGTGGACAGGAAATTAGAATGTTCTTTGAGGAGAATGTTTCAGCATATAGGTCTTCTCTTTCAACCTTTTGCAGCGATAGCCTCGGTTTCAGGTGCTGCAACATACTGGTGTGACATCTTATCAAAGTGTATTGATGTGGGATCTCCTCTTGAGGAGATCCATGACCGAATCAAGACTATCAAGATAGCGAATCCTTCATCTGTGACACTAACATGCAGATTATCCGCCTGAACGCTACGTCCTCAGGTTTGCGCAGTCCTATCCCGCAGGGACCTTTTGGTTGAAGTCATGGTCTGCAGATATGGTTTCAAAGACTAGACTACTTTCATTACCTTTTTTAAAGGGAAGATATTATTTAGTCCAGGCCTGGACTCATTTCCACAGGTACAGGAGGGAAGGGAGCCTTCCTTCCAGAGGATAAGGCGAGAACTAAGGGGCGTCAGTCCTCTAATTTTTCATTCAGACAAGGCTCAACGGACTCGGTCCTCTTCCGAACCTGAACAGTCTACGGGTACTTGGAAAACCGGTCAATCCTGGAACAAGTCCAAGCAGACCAAAAAGCCCAATGAGAATAAGCCTTCATGAAGGGGCGGCCCCTGATCCAGGACCGGATTGTGGAGGGGGAAGACTCTCTTTTTTTTTCTTCGAGACTTAGGTTCAGGACATTCAGGATCCCTGGGTACTAGCTTTTGTCTCTCAGGGATACAAGATAAGGTTCAAATCTCAACCCCCATTGGACAGATTTCTACTGTCATGACTGTCCTCAAGGCCAGAAAAAAGGACAGCCTTCCTAGAGTGAGTAAGGGATCTTTCCTCATTGGGAGTGATTGTCCCAGTGCCTAAATCAGGAAGAGGATTAGGTTTTTGCTCAAACCTGTTTGTGGTCCCCAAAAAGGAGGAAACCTTTTTGCCCAATATTGGACTTAAAATGTCTCAAGTTTCTCATAGTCCCATCGTTCTAGATGGAGACTATCAGATCCATTCTCCCCCTGATCCAGGAGGGTCAGTTCATGACTACAATCAACCTAATGGATGCGTACCTGCATGTCCCGATCCACAAGGATCACGTTCAGTTTCTGCGGTTTGCTTTTCTTGACCAGCATTTCCAATTTAAAGCCCTGCCATTCGGCTTAGCTACTGCTTCCAGAATATTTACAAAGGTATTAGGAGCTCTTCTTGCAGTAGCCAGATTCCAGGGTATCGCCGTAGCTCCTTACCTGGACGATATCTTGGTTCAAGCTCCATCTTTTCATTTGGCAAGATATCACACAGATAGTCTTCAGTATCTCCTTCAGACGGTTGGAAAATCGACCTAGAGAAGAGTTCCCTGGTCCCCCAATACCACGGTGGTCTTTCTGGGAACAATCATAAACTCTGTCTTTATGAAGATTTTTCTGATGGATCAGAGAGACACAAAGCTAATTTCAGCCTGTCTTTCTCTTCCGACAACCTTTAGACCTCCTGTGGCTCTGTGTATGTAGGTAATCAATCTCATGGTGTCTTCTATGGACATTATTCCTTTTGCTCGCTTCCATCTGCGACCTCTGCAGTTATGCATGCTGAGGCAATGGAATGGCGATTGCTCCAACCTGTCTCAGCAGATATTCCCTGGACAGGACGACAAGAGATTCTTTTAGTGGATCTGTCAAGATCACCTATCTTAAGGCACATGTTTCTTGAGACCATCTTGGGAGATTGTTACCACAGAATAGATGCCAGCCTTTCAGGTTGGGGTGCAGTCTGGGGTCACCTGAAGGTGCAGGGAACTTGGTCTTGGAAGGATTCAGCTCTTCCTAATAAATATCTTGGAGCTTCGAGAAATCTTTAATGCTCTCCTGGTGTGGCCCCAACTGTCTTCCGTCCGGTATATAAGATTTCAATCAGACAACATAACCTCAGTTGCTTACATCAATCATCAGGGTGGGACAAGAAGTCCACTAGCGATGGAGGGTTCTTGGATTCTCCAGTGGGCAGAATCTTACAATTGTTTGCTTTCTACGATTCACATTCTGGGGGTGGAAAACTGGGAAGCAGACTTCCTCAGCAGACAGTCCTTTCATCTGGGGAGTGGGCTCTCCACCCCGAGGTATTCTGAGAACTCTCGGGTGGGGGGTTCCAGAGATCGAACTCATGGCTTCGCGTCTTAATGCGAAGCTACCCAGGTACGGGTCAAGATCAAAGGATCCACAGGCAGAACTGGTGGATGCATTAGTGGTTCCATGGAGGTTCAGACTCATATATCTTTTTCCTCCAATGGCTCTTCTACCTCGAATCATAGCCCACATCAAACAGGAGCAAGCCTGTACTATTCTAATAGCTCCCTCTTTGCCTCGTAGGACCTGGTTCGCAGACCTGGTAAGGATGTCCTTTTTCAGGGCCCTTTTTTACATCAAAACCTAGATTCTCTGAGACTGACTGTGTGGAGATTTAACACCTAGTCCTGTCTAAGTGAGGGTTCTCAGATAGTGTCATAGACACCCTGATCCAAGCTCACAAACCAGTCACTCGCCGCATTTACCACAAGATTTGGCGTACTTATCCACTTTGGTGTGAGGAACATTAGTTTCCTTGGCACAAAGTGAGAGTTGCTAGGATTCTAGCTTTCTTACAGGCTGGGTTGGAAAAGGTATTTATAGGCTTTGGCTGGGTTGTCTTTGCCTCCTCCTGGTGGCTAGGTGTTGATATTCCCAACAGAAATGAAGTTGTGGATTCTCCCTGCCAGGAAAGAAAGGAATTTATCTGGTAAGCATAAATTTTGTTTTTATTTAAGATTTGTAGCACATATTAATTGCAAATATAAAACATTGTAACTATTCTGGACTGATAAGTAATTGAATACCTTGTTGCTTTTATTTTTGTTTTTATTGTTTCTATATATCCCCCCTCTTTATGGACATGTTTTTGTTTCCTACAGGATGATTGTGGAATTGCACAGGAAGGTCTCCAGCCTCATAGAATTTCTGAAACAGAAGTGGGCTTTACATGAGGTCCGAATTGTATCCTTTTTAATATTAGAAATTGAGAGTATATAGAAAATAGGTTAAGCTATTAATTTGCAATAAATAGGAATTAATTTTAAATTACCCTAATCTATAGTATTGTGTGCATGAGAAACGTTACTATAAAACCTTTAAAAAAAAAAAAGTATGTCTCTTTACATTGATAGTTGTAGGTTGCAACACATTTTGTGATGATCTATGTTTCAGACATATTTTTTCTCTTTCCTTAACGACCTTCTTTAGCGAAAGAGTTTAGAGGATCATCAGTTAACAACATTGGGATCACAGGACTCAGAAGAAGAACTATATCTTTTTCCACCTGAAAAGGTGCTACTGTCTCCTTTGCCAGGTGTAGCTAAAGTGGTTCACTCAAAAGCTTTTTGCACGGTTCACTGGCAAGAGACTGGCAAGTGCAAGCAGGGTGCCAAGGATATACACCTGCTTCCACCTGCCCAGATTCTGGGTATTCAAAGCGGGCAGGGCACTGCCAGGGTTCAACTCAAATGTCCCAAAGGCACAGACAAACAGACAAGCAAAACAAATACAAGCACTGATACCCAACCAGACAAGACTCAAACAGCAGAGAATGGTTCATTGGAGAATGTGACTCCTGAAGGGGTTTCTCCAAGTCCAAAAACCCCAGATGAAGTTCCACCTGAGCAAATAGACTCTCCAGCTGAAACAGTTTGTGAGGTTTCAGGCAGCAGGCTGTCTGACCTTGAAGAACTGTCACTTCTGGACCCCTTACCTCGTTACCTGAAATCCTGCCAGGACCTTATTGTTCCAGAAGAACAACAATGCACAGACTCTGCACCCACAAGCTCTCCCAGATCTCCTGAGGCTCTCCCTACAGGTTCTGGTGAGCATTCTCCATGCCAGGAACCAGCTGATTTGCAGGCCGGAAATGAACAATCAAATAATTGCACTACTGAAGCATCAGGCTTGGTCTCTCAGGAGAAGGAGCAGTGTGATTCTTCTAAGACCACCCATAATGACTCTAACCAGCTTAGTGAACAGTTACAACAAGAGGGCTGGAACCAACGGACTTCTGAAAATTTAACTCTAGCTGAGGTATACCTTATGCTGGGCAAACCAAGTAAGTTGCAGCTGGAATATGATTGGTTGTCTCCATCCAGCTCAGACGATTCCAGCTCCTCTTTATGCCATAAACAAAGACTTTTGAGCTGTCTGTTACGTCTCATCTCTATGGAGGTGAACCCCAAAGCTGTAAGTAAAGCACTACATTTTTTATTTTAAATTTAGCTTAGAAATGTGCAAGGACTCTAATTAGCATGTGAGAACACTTGTATAAATTAGAAATGACAAACACATTAGAAGACAATGTTATTTATAAGAACATCATCCATAACGGACTTTCTAATGAAAAAATTATATATTTAACTCATTGGTGCATGCAATTTTTTCACTACTGACCTTATGTAACGATTTGGTTACCTATGTGTATAAATCATTTGCAGGGGATAAACACAGTTATCTGAGGTTAGTAGTGCAAAAATCCCATGCTCTAAATAATAAGAGAATGTTATTTTTGCATTAGAATTTTCTTTTAACACCCCATAAATTTGTCCTTATTACACCTTTTGCTTATGTGTAAAACGTGTGCACTTCCCACACTTGTAGGAGGAGGCCAATAAACAAATTAGGTAACCTGAATATGCGAGAAAGCAGATAGCTGGTCTTGACGATTTTACAGCATTTTGAAAACCAAGGTTACAGATTTTTGCTTTTTGTTGTCTCAACGGAACATGGGGCAAAGCAGAACTTATGATATTCCAGAATTAACCTCAAATGCAAAAAAAAAAAGGCTTGAAATCCACCTCTCAGCTTGTTATTGTTGCATTATTTATTTGTTTTTGTTTTTTTATTGGACGAATCAGAGGCTTGTGTTTATGAATATAAGATTGGATGCTCACCATCCAGAGATTTAAAATGTTGACTTTCATACATGGGATTTATACCATTTGCATACTACAAGTAGCTCTTTACATATCGCTAGGAGTACATTTCTATGTATTGCCGCAAACCCCTGTCTTTTCTTTAAAATATACATTTAGCAAAAAATGCATGGGGGGGATACTGTAAGCAGTACAGAAGGGGGGGGGGTAAGCTTTTGCAATATATCCAAACATGGCAAAATCTCAATTGTTTTGGTTTATTCTGTAAGTACTGAGACTGATGCCTCTTTAAGGAATATTTAAATATTAATTGTAATGTTTGAAAAATATCACTATCCACATGATGTACTCTTAAGTGTTATTGAATCCTGCACTTTTTGGATTCATCTTGTCTCAGAAATATAGACTGAAGCAAATCTTTAACCCAGTGTTTCGCAAATTTCTTCATAATCTAGGAGCCAGCCCTAAAAGCATGTAAATCACTTTAAAAAACTGATTATAATAAGAATCTTTACTTCCTAAAATAGAAAGCTTGCCTGGGAGTACTCTACAAATTAATGTTGAAGGATGTTCAACACTATTGGCTCACCACCTACAAAGTGTCAGTACAAGTTAATAACCTGAAAGCTATGGATTTAACTGTGGCCCCCATCCTGTTTTCTGAATGTTACAGTGCCCCATTTTTACATCTATAACACATTTCCATGTCTAATGTCTCTCACTAAAACAATGCATATTAGCCAATTTATTATGCACTCAAAATAGAAGCTAAACATTGGCCTAGATTCACTAAAACCCATTCATGAAACTGATTGTGGAAATAAAATTGCATCAATATTGCAGCTTGAAATGTTCGAAATTCATAAAGATTTGTTCCTTTGTTTTGTTACAGCCATGAGTTGAGGGTTAAGATCTATTATATTTAATGGTGCTGCATCTATCTTGTTTAGCAGCAAAGGATCCCGGCTTCACAAAAATACCTTCAAACATCACAGAACAAACCGAAAAAAATATCCCTCTTTATTAATAACCGACCCCTCTAACATGTGAGAAAGTAAACTTGTAAACCGTTAAAAAGAAATAAAATAAAACTGAGACGCCTTGCATTCTATTCAACAAGAATTTACACTAAAAAAGACACACAAATAGTTTACAGTCACAAACATTTCCATAAACTGTTTGCAAGTGTGTTACTTTAAAGGGCCATGATACCCAAATGTTGAAACACTTGAAAGTGATGCAGCATAGCTGTAAAAAGCTGATTAGGAAATTTCATCTAAACATCTCTATGTAAAAATGAAATATATTTTACCTCAAAATGTCCTAAGTATTCACATCCCACTGTAAAGTACTTTTTTTTTTTTAAATTTGTTTTGTAAAGAGCTTTATTAAAAAGTTTCAACACATTACAGGTGATTTCAGGACATACAATGGAGCAGTATATTTCCATCCAGTTTATAAAGACTGCTGTAGTCGAGTATAGCAGTTTGGTTCTTCTCCTGCTAAGAGTCCTGTGTATAATGTTCTGTAATTGTAAGTCTTTAGGCCAATTGTTCTGCATTAGCTCTATGTTTTCAATCAGAGATAACTTTCGACCGAAACGTGTTAAAAATAGTCCACTGTTGTGATCGATCAACTTTCCATATTAATGAGAGGAGAGTCCACGGCTTCATTCATTACTTGTGGGAATTAAGAACCTAGCCACCAGGAGAAGGCAAAGACACCCCAGCCAAAGGCTTAAATACCTCCCCCACTCCCCTCATCCCCCAGTCATCCCCCAGTCATTCTTTGCTTTTGTCACAGGAGGTTGGCAGAGAAATGTCGGAAGATTCGGAATAGTCTCTTATGGAGGGTAGTACTCTTTGCAATGAGACTGGAGTTTTAAGTAGTCCTGTCAGCCTCTCAGTGAGAGCTTGGATGAAAGTTAGAGTCCGGAGATGCAGGGAGAGTCTTTCTGCGAACCCATTCCGACTCAGATTAACAGCTCCATAAGCAATCAGCATTGACTAGTTTCACTGCCTGCTTTCTGCACTCAAGTCCATGTCAGGAGCGCTGCTACTACCCTGTCACACTTGAAAGGCCGTGTTCCTGTTCCACGGCATAGATTCTGGTAAGATCGTTTTATTTATACACATTTGATAACGCAAGAAGACAGGGTCACAGTGTGTCTCCTTTTTATCTGTATAGAATTTAGGGTTAATATCCTCAGAAAGGGGATTATTGAACAGGGGGGATTTATGCATAATATTCTTTATTGTGTTTAATGCTGCGACGTGTGAGATGAGGCTCTCTCAATGTGTGTTAATTTCTATCTAGCCAGACTTCAAGTTTAAGATGGAGCATTTGTGCTTTCTATTGAAAGAGATGCTCGCAACGTTACAGGTTTCCGGAACCGAAACTATCGGAGGAACCTTCAATCCCTAAGCTAGATAGGGTTTACAAGGACAGGGTGGTGCCACAGACCTTCCCTGTCCCTGTTAAGATGGCTAATATTATTAAAAACAAATGGGAGAAACTTGGTTCGTATTTTTCTCCCTCTATTTCTTTTAAAAACTGTTCCCCGTTCCAGACTCTCGGCTTGAGCTGTGGGGGGCCATCCCTAAGGTGGATGGTGCTTTCTTCACGCTCACTAAGCGCACAACTATCCTGCTCGAAGATAGCTCTTTGTTCAAGGAGCCCATGGATAAAAAAATTGGAATCCATGTTGAGAAAGATGTTTCAGCCCACGGGGTTCGTTTTTCAACCGGCAGCGGTGGTCGCTGCGGTGGCTGGGGCTGCTACCTACTGGTGTGACGCTTTATCAGCTATGGTCGAGGTAGAGACTCCCCTCAAGGAGATACAGGAACGAATTAAGACCTTAAGGGTAGCTAATTCATCTGTAATGCAAACATGCAGATTATTCGCCTGAATGCCAAGACATCAGGTCTTTCTGTTCTAGCCCATAGGGCTCTGTGGTTAAAGTCGTGGTCTGCGGACATAACTTCCAAGTCTAGATTACTATCCCTCCCTTTTCAGGGGAATGTTCTTTTTTTGTCCGGGCCTGGACTACTTTTCGTCCCTTTCGTTCGGACAAATCCCAATGCCAGCAATCTGCCGCAAAAACCGAGCAGTCCAAGGATCTTGGAAACCAGCTCAATCTTGGAACAAAGCCAAGCAAACAAAAGCCTGCCGAGAAAAAAATTGTCATGAAGGGGCGACCCCAGATTAGTCTATGGATCGGGTAGGGGGCAGACTATCTTTTTGCGGAGGCCTGGATTAGAGACGTTCAGGACCCTTGGGTTCTGGAGGTAATCGCCCAAGGTTACAGGATAGGGTTCAAGATTCATCCGCCCAGGGGCAGATTCATCCTGTCAAACCTATCATCAAGACCAGAGTTTAGGTTAATTCTGCCCCTAGTTCAAGAGGGACTGTTAATCACTTCAATAGATTTGAAGGATGTTTACCTTCATGTGCCAATCCACAAGGATCACTTCAGGTCCCTAAGATTTGCATTTCTGAACTAACACTTCCAGTTTGTGGCCCTACCGTTTGGCCTGGCAACTGCCCCAAGAGTCTTTATGAAGGTTTTGGGAGTGCTGCTCGCGGTGGCGAGAGCCAGAGGTATTGCAGTGGCACCTTATCTGGACGACATCCTGGTCCAGGCTCCATTCTACAGCCTTGCAGAGGATCATTCAAGGGCTTTTCTTCTTCTTCTTCTTCTTCTTCTTCTTCTTCTTCTTCTTCTTCTTCTTCTTCGATCCCATGGATGGAAGATAAATGTAGGAAAGAGTTCCTTGGTTCCCAGTAACAGAGTGGAATTCCTAGGCACGATAATAGATTCCATATCTATGAAGATATTCCTGACAGATCAGAGATGTTGCAAGATTGTGTCCAGCTGTTTTGCCCTTCAGACCTCCTCAAGGCCATCTATGACCCAGTGTATGGAGGTGATTGGGCTCATGTTATCCAGCATAGATGTCATTCCATTTGCCAGGTTCCATCTCAGACCTATTCAGTTGTGCATGTTGAGACAATGGAAAAGCGATTACTCAGACCTATCCCAACAGATCTCTCTGGACAACCGAACAAGGGAATCCCTCTTTTGGTGAATCGGCCCGGGCCAACTGTCCCAGGGGACATCCTTCTTGAGACCATCCTGAGAGATTGTGACCACGGACGCAAGTCTGTCAGGATGGGGAGCTGTTTGGGGTGCCAGGAAGGCGTAGGGCAGGTGTGGACTCAAGAGGAGTCACTTCTCCTGATCAATATTCTGGAACTTCGAGCGATCTTCAACGCTCTGAGGGCTTGGTCCCTTCTGGCGTAGTCCTGATCCATCAGATTCCAGTTGGATAACATTACCTTGGTGGCTTACATCAACCATCGGGGGGGAACAAGAAGCTTCCTAGCCATGAGGGAAGTATCTCGGATGCTGGAGTGGGCAGAGACCCACAACTGCTTGCTTTCAGAGATCCACATTCCGGGTGTGGACAACTGGGAAGCTGATTTTCTCAGCCGACAATTGTTTCATCCGGGGGAATGGTCTCTCCATCCCGAGGTGTTTGCGGAGATCTGCATCAGATGGGGGACGCCGGAGATAGATCTCATGGCGTCCAGACTCAACTTCAAGCTACCCAGATATGGCTCACGGTCCAGGGATCCCCAGGCAGAGCTGATAGATGCCTTAGCGGTGCCTTGGGAGTTCAAACTAGTCTTCATATTTCCACCGCTACCCCTTCTACCCTGAGAAGTGGCCCGCATCAAGCAAGAGCATGCCTTGGCTATTCTAATTGCTCCATCGTGGCCGCAGAGGATGTGGTTTGCGTATCTGGTAGGTATGTCATTGTCTCCTTCATGGATGTTACCTTGTCGCAGAGATCTGCTGATTCAGGGTCCCTTTCTACATCAAAATCTCGATTCTCTGAGGCTCACTGTATGGAGATTGAACGCTTAGTCCTAGCCATGAGAGGTTTTTCTGAGAGAGTGATTGATACTCTCATTCAAGCTAGGAAACCGGTCACTCGTCATCTATCATAAGGTGTGGAGGACATACTTGTTCTGGTGTAAGGAACGTGGATATCCCTGGCATAAGGTTGGGTTATCCAGGATCCTGTCCTTCCTCCAGGATGGGTTGGAGAAGGGACTTGCCGCCAGTTCCTTAAAGGGACAGATTTCGGCTTTATCTGTACTGTTACACAAGAAGCTTGCGTAGCTTCCTGATATTCAGTACTTGGTTAAGGCTCTGTCTAGGATCACCCCCCTTGGAGCTTAAACTTGGTTCTTAAAGGGACACTGTACCCAAAAATGTTCTTTCGTGATTCAGATTGAGCATGAAATTTTAAGCAACTTTCTAATTTACTCCTATTATCAAATTTTCTTCATTCTCTTGGTATCTTTATTTGAAATGCAAGAATGTAAGTTTAGATGCCGGCCCATTTTTGGTGAACAACCTGGGTTGTCCTTGCTGATTGGTGGATAAATTCATCCACCAATAAAAAAGTGCTGTCCAGAGTACTGAAACCAAAAAAAAAGCTTAGATGCCTTCTTTTTCAAATAATGATAGCAAGAGAACAAAGAAAAATTGATAATAGGAGTAAATTAGAAAGTTGCTTAAAATTGCATGCTCTTTTTGAATTACAAAAGAAAAATTTTGAGTTCAGTGTCCCTTTAAGATTTTGCAGAGGGCTCAGTTTGAGCCTATATATTTGCTTGACATTAAAAAAAATTTCCTGGAAGATTAAATTCCTATTGGCTATTGCATCGGCACGTAGAGTCTCTGAGTTGCCGGCCTTACAATGTGAGTCTCCTTACCTGTTTTTTCACGCAAATAAGTCTGTTCTTTGCACTGGGTTGGGATTTATTCCCAAGGTTGTGTTGAATCGTAACATCAATCAGGAGATAGTAGTTGCTTCCTTGTGTTCTAACCCTTCTTCAAACGAAAGATTACTTCATAATTTGGATGTGGTTCGTGCCTTGAAGTTTTATCTTCAGGTCACGAAGGATTTCAGACAGACCTCGTCTTTATTTGTGGTTTATTTGGGTAAGCGCAGGGGGCAGGCCTCTTCCACTTCCCTATCTTTTTGGTTGAGGAGCATTATTCGCTTGGCCTATGAGACAGCGGGAAATAAACCTCCTCAGAGGATTACGGCTCACTCATATAGGGCTATGGCTTCTTCATGGGCCTTTAAGAATGAGGCCTCTATGGAGCAGATTTGTAAGGCGGCTGGCTACCTGGTCCTCCTTACATACTTTTGCTAAATTTTACAATTTTGATGCCTTTGCTTTGGCGGAAGCGGCTTTTGGGAGACGGGTTTTGCAGGCTGTGGTGCCCTCAGTTTAGGGTCCACCTCCTTTTGCCCTCCTGTTTTTTGTTTTGTTTTCTCATTCAGTGTCCTCTAGAGCTTGGGTATTTGTTTCCCACAAGTAATGAATGAAGATGTGGACTTTCCTCCCATTAAGATTGAAAACATAAATTATGCTCACCTGATAATTTCATTTCCATCTGTGGGAGGATAGTCCGGTGGGCGGACCTAAATTTTATTTTTGTTCTTCTGGCACCATTTATACCCTGATATTTCTCCTACTGTTCCTTGTTCCCTTGGCAGAATGACTGGGGGATGAGGGAAGTGGGAGGTATTTAAGCATTTGGCTGGGGTGTCTTTGCCTCCTCCTGGTGGCCAGGTTCTTAATTCCTACAAGTAATGAATGAAGCTGTGGACTCTCCTCCCACAGATGTAAATGAAATTATCATGTAAGCATAATTTATGTTTAAGTCAGAGAAAAGCGTGAACTATATATAAGGTTTATTTTAGGGAAGTGTTATTGAAGATTTAAAGGGACATAAAACAAGTTGGTATAGAGACAAATATAATATGTACTTGAATTACTTTACCTGCAAATTTATACTGCAGTGCCTTACCATTAACCCTTTCTTTTTAGCTTCTGAATGGCCCCACACCATTTCCTTTTATGGCTGTATCTATATATATGTTGTTTTGGTAGAATGCAAAAATGCATAGGGATTATTTGCTGGAGCATGCCTAGAAGCTGTGAACTCAGTTGAAATACAATGCCTGTGTCTAAACACTGATAAGGATGGGTGGAGTTTGCTTCTCCAGGCAGCTTAGCTATGCAATTTATTTTCTTATTTTTGAAAATTATTTTAAAATATTTGCCAGCAATTTAAAAAATTTTTTTTTATGCAATCTATTTTTAATTAATTAGCCCTTTTAGGGTATGCACATATCTCAACCTGTTGTATGTCCCTTTAAGGCTAAAGAGTGGTATTGTGAGAAGGGTGGAAGGACCAGGAGGGGGAAGGGTTTATGAGAAAAGAAGAAAATAAAAAGGGGGAGTAGGGTAGAAGAGTAAGATTTGTATTTGTTTAATAGGGTAGTTTATGGGATTAGGAGAGTGATAATATTAATTTTTAATTTAATGGTGTCCCAGGGTTCCCAGATGAGGAAGTGTAAATCCTATTGCTGACGTGAGCGATATACATAACTTTCCATGGATTTTAAATATGTGATTAGGTGTACTAAGGCCTGCCATTGTGGAGGGATGGGTTTCTTCTAATTCCTGGCTATTGTAAGTTTTGCTGCCATTAGTATAATAATAATGATCAGACAGCGCTTGGGTAGGGACATATTTTGAAGGTTTAGGTGGAGAAGTGCGACTTCGGAGGACAGACTCCCGACCAAGTTAAGGAGTTGGCATAGAGTTAGTAATTTGGACCAGAATGGTTTAATGACTGGGCAAGTTCACCAAATGTTATGTGGGTCTCCCGTCTGTAAACCTTCTCGCCAACACAGAGGGGATGTGGTGGGGAACATTTGGTGTAATTTGAGGGGTACGAAAGGCCATCTAGTGAGGAGCTTATAGTAGAGTTCGTATAAGGTCATACAATGTATGGCTTGTTTAGTGTGGACAATCGCTTCACTCCAGCACTTCTCTGAAAATGTTTGTTTCCAATCTTTCTCCCAAGCGTGGATGTATTTAGTTTTTATCACTGTAAAGTACTTCAAGCAGCAAATCGGTATGCCTCCCTGCAAGGGTGCATGCCTCATGCACACATGTTATTTCCCTATTCAGTTTAAGGAAGTTTACTATGAAATCTCATGAGATCACAGTAAAAGAGTTAACAACCTCAGCACTGCTGATGCTGATTGGTTGCTTTTCATTTCCTAATTTATTTATTTTTTACCTGCAGCTGTGCAGTAACTGAAAGATAATTTTCTTTTTAAAGATACAATGAGTCCACAGATCATCATCCTTACTTGTGGGATATTCACCTCCTGGTCAGCAGGAGGAAGCAAAGAGCACCACAGCAGAGCTGTTAAATAGCTCCTCCCTTCCCTCCCACCCCAGTCATTCTCTTTGCCTACGTTAGCGATAGGAAGAGGTAAAGTGAGGTGTTAGTATAGATTCTTCAATTAAGGGTTTATTATTTTTAAAGTAGTGCCAGAGAGGGCTTCTTTGTTCTAGGGTGTAGCCGTAGTCCATATCAGTCTCTTCAGTAGAGCTTTTGGTGGCTTTAGAGCAATAGGAACTGGTGGGACATAATTCTCACTGCGCCTCCTATACATTTATGCTGCCCTTCTCCTGATAGCCTAAGCATGCTTAACTCAGGCTTATCTTTTTCCACAGGGCTATGGGAGGGAGAGGACCTCCTAAACCTGCTGAGCTGCCCTAAGTGCTAACTTTGTTTTTTATTCTGGGATCAATGATTTCAGAGAAAGAAAGTGGGCACTTTAAATTATTGCATAGTTCATAAGACTCAGATTCTGAGATCCTTGTGTTGGGACATCTATCTCTCGTGTTTAGAGAGTAAAGGACAGCCATAAGTACAGGCACTGGGGCTGGGGAGCACATTTTACAATTCTGGTGGTTGTTTTCCTATCGGTCTAGGATAAAACTTCGAAGCTGATCGGGTTATGCGTTTTCTCTGTGACGCCCACGTTGGGCGGGGCTATCCATTCGCAACTTCCTAACAGTAACTGTGCAACTTTCAGCCGTATATAGCTGCCATAGCCTGCAAGAGTAGAAAGGCGTTGGCACTTGTGGCTCTAAAACCGCATGATTTCTTTACAGTTTAAGCAGGCGGTTATAGTGCTTTTTGGGTCCTTGCACATCCAGATCGTTCAAGCTCTAAGAGACCAGGGAGTGAGTCCGTTTGGCAGGTAGGCACCTCAGCTGAGGTGTAGGGGTGTCCAAATTTTATTCTTTTAGCTACTAGGACACGCTTTGCATATTACAGTAAAAACGGTTATCTTTTAAGTTTAAAGACACAGTAACGTTTTTTGTTTTTTCTCTGTCATCAAATTTTTTTTAAATTGAATAACTTGATTATATTTCTCTTGTTAAGTGTATCCAGTCCACGGATCATCCATTACTTGTGGGATATTCTCCTTCCCAACAGGAAGTTGCAAGAGGATCACCCACAGCAGAGCTGCTATATAGCTCCTCCCCTAACTGTCATATCCAGTCATTCTCTTGCAAGCCTCAACCAAGATGGAGGTCGTAAGAGGAGTGTGGTGTTTTATACTTAGTTTATTCTTCAATCAAAAGTTTGTTATTTTTAAATGGTGCCGGAGTGTACTGTTTATCTCAGGCAGTATTCAGAAAAAAGAATCTGCCTGCATTTTCTATGATCTTAGCAGAAGTAACTAAGATCCATGGCTGTTCTCACATATTCTGAGGAGTGAGGTAACTTCAGAGAGGGAATGGCGTGCAGGTTTTCCTGCAATAAGGTATGTGCAGTTAAAATATTTTTCTAGGGATGGAATTTGCTAGAAAATGCTGCTGATACCGAACTAATGTAAGTAAAGCCTTAAATGCAGTTATAGCGACTGGTATCAGGCTTATTAATAGAGATACATACTCTTATAAAAATGTAATATAAAACGTTTGCTGGCATGTTAAATCGTTTTTATATCTGGTGATAAAACTTATTTTTATATTGCCTAGTTTTTTTCCACATGGCTGGCTTGAATTTTGCCTAGTAACAGTTTCCTTAGGCTTTCCACTGTTGTAATATGAGTGGGAGGGGCCTTTTTTAGTGCTTTTCTGTGCAGCTAAAAATACTGACAGAGACATTCAGCTTCCCTCTGCATGATCCAGGACATCTCTGGAGGGCTCAAAAGGCTTCAAAGTCATTTTTGAGGGAGGTAAAAAGCCACAGTAGAGCTGTGGCAGTTGCTGTGACTGTTTGAAAAAAAAAAAAAAACGTTTTTGTCTTTTATTATTCAGTTTTGGGTATTAAGGGGTTAATCATCCATTTGCAAGTGGGTGCAATGTTCTGATAACTTGTTACATACACTGTAAAAATTTTGTTAGTGTAACTGCCTTTTTTCACTGTTATTTCAAATTTTGACAAAATTTGTGTTTCTTAAAGGTGCAGTAACATTTTTTATATTGCTTGTAAACTTGTTTAAAGTGTTTTCCAAGCTTGCTAGTCTCATTGCTAGTCTGTTTAAACATGTCTGACACAGAGGAAACTACTTGTTCATTATGTTTGAAAGCCATGGTGGAGCCCCATAGGAGAATGTGTACTAAATGTATTGATTTCACCTTAAACAGTAAAGATCAGTCTTTAACTATAAAAGAAATATCCTACCAGAAGATTCTGACGAGGGGGAAGTTATGCCGACTAACTCTCCCCACATGTCAGACCCTTCGCCTCCCGCTCAGGGGATGCATGCTAATATGGCGCCAATTACATCAGGGACGCCCATAGCGATTACCTTGCAGGACATGGCTGCAATCATGAATAATACCCTGACAGAGGTATTATCCAGGTTGCCTGAATTAAGAGGCAAGCGCGATTGCTCTGGGGTTAGGAGAAATACAGAGCGCGCAGATGCTGTAAGGGCCATGTCTGATACTGCGTCACAATATGCAGATCATGAGGACGGAGAGCTTCAGTCTGTGGGTGACATCTCTGATTCGGGGAATCCTGATTCAGAGATTTCTAATTTTAAATTTAAGCTTGAGAACCTCCATGTGTTGCTTGGGGAGGTATTAGCTGCTCTGAATGACCGTAACACAGTTGCAGTACCAGAGAAATTGTGTAGGCTGGATAAATACTATGCGGTACCGGTGTGTACTGATGTTTTTCCTATACCTAAAAGGCTTACAGAAATTATTAGCAAGGAGTGGGATAGACCGGAAGTGCCTTTTTCCCCACCTCCTATATTTAGAAAAATGTTTCCAATAGACGCCACTACACGGGACTTATGGCAGACGGTCCCTAAGGTGGAGGGAGCAGTTTCTACTTTAGCAAAGCGTACTACTATCCCGGTTGAGGACAGTTGTGCTTTTTCAGATCCAATGGATAAAAAATTGGAGGGTTACCTTAAGAAAATGTTTATTCAACAAGGTTTTATTTTACAGCCCCTTGCATGCATTGCGCCTGTCACGGCCGCGGCGGCATTCTGGTTTGAGGCCCTGGAAGAGGCCATCCATACAGCTCCATTGACTGAAATTATTGACAAGCTTAGAACACTTAAGCTAGCTAACTCATTTGTTTCTGATGCCATTGTTCATTTGACTAAACTAACGGCTAAGAATTCCGGATTCGCCATCCAAGCGCTTAGGGCGCTATGGCTTAAATCCTGGTCAGCTGACGTGACTTCGAAGTCTAAATTACTCAACATTCCTTTCAAGGGGCAGACCTTATTCGGGCCTGGTTTGAAGGAAATTATTGCTGACATTACTGGAGGTAAGGGTCACACCCTTCCTCAGGACAGGGCCAAAGCAAAGGCCAAACAGTCTAATTTTCGTGCCTTTCGAAATTTCAAGGCAGGTGCAGCATCAACTTCCTCCGCTTCAAAACAAGAGGGAACTTTTGCTCAATCTAAGCAGGCCTGGAAACCTAACCAGTCCTGGAACAAAGGCAAGCAGGCCAGAAAGCCTGCTGCTGCCTCTAAGACAGCATGAAGGAACGGCCCCCTATCCGGCGACGGATCTAGTAGGGGGCAGACTTTCTCTCTTCGCCCAGGCATGGGCAAGAGATGTTCAGGATCCCTGGGCGTTGGAGATCATATCTTAGGGATATCTTCTGGACTTCAAAGCTTCCCCTCCACAAGGGAGATTTCATCTTTCAAGGCTATCTGCAAATCAGATAAAGAAAGAGGAATTCCTACGCTGTGTGCAAGACCTCCTAGTTATGGGAGTGATCCATCCAGTTCCGCGGACGGAACAAGGACAGGGTTTTTATTCGAATCCGTTTGTGGTTCCCAAAAAAGAGGGAACCTTCAGACCAATTTTGGATCTAAAGATCTTAAACAAATTCCTCAGTGTTCCATCTTTCAAAATGGAAACTATTCGGACCATCCTACCTATGATCCAAGAAGGTCAGTACATGACCACAGTGGACTTAAGGGATGCCTACCTTCACATACCGATTCACAAAGATCATCATCGGTTTCTAAGGTTTGCCTTTCTAGACAGGCATTACCAATTTGTAGCTCTTCCCTTCGGGTTGGCTACAGCCCCGAGAATCTTTACAAAGGTTCTGGGCTCACTTCTGGCGGTTCTAAGACCGCGAGGCATAGCGGTGGCTCCGTATCTAGACGACATCCTGATACAGGCGTCAAGCTTTCAAGTTGCCAAGTCTCATACAGAGATAGTTCTGGCATTTCTGAGGTCGCACGGGTGGAAAGTGACTGAGGAAAAGAGTTCTCTATCCCCACTCACAAGAGTCTCCTTCTTAGGGACTCTTATAGATTCTGTAGAAATGAAAATTTACCTGACGGAGTCCAGGTTATCAAAACTTCTAAATGCTTGCCGTGTTCTTCACTCCATTCCGCGCCCTTCGGTAGCTCAGTGTATGGAGGTAATCGGCTTAATGGTAGCGGCAATGGACATAGTGCCATTTGCGCGCCTTCATCTCAGACCGCTGCAATTATGCATGCTGAGTCAGTGGAGTGGGGATTACACAGATTTGTCCCCTCTGCTAAATCTGGATCAAGAGACCAGAGATTCTCTTCTCTGGTGGTTGTCTCGGGTACACCTTTCCAAGGGTATGACCTTTCGCAGGCCAGATTGGACAATTGTAACAACAGATGCCAGCCTTCTAGGTTGGGGTGCAGTCTGGAATGCCCTGAAGGCACAGGGATCGTGGACTCAGGAGGAGAAACTCCTTCCAATAAATATTCTGGAGTTAAGAGCTATTTCAATGCTCTTCTGGCTTGGCCTCAGTTAGCAACACTGAGGTTCATCAGATTTCAGTCGGACAACATCACGACTGTGGCTTACATCAACCATCAAGGGGGAACCAGGAGTTCCCTAGCGATGTTAGAAGTCTCAAAAATAATTCGCTGGGCAGAGTACCACTCTTGCCACCTTTCAGCAATCCATATCCCAGGCGTGGAGAACTGGGAGGCGGATTTTCTAAGTCGTCAGACTTTCCATCCGGGGGAGTGGGAACTCCATCCGGAGGTGTTTGCTCAGTTGATTCATCGTTGGGGCAAACCAGAGTTGGATCTCATGGCGTCTCGCCAGAACGCCAAGCTTCCTTGTTACGGATCCAGGTCCAGGGACCCAGAAGCGACGCTGATAGGTGCGCTAGCAGCTCCTTGGTTCTTCTACCTGGCTTATGTGTTTCCACCGTTTCCTCTGCTCCCTCGACTGATTGCCAAAATCAAACAGGAGAGAGCATCGGTGATTCTGATAGCACCTGCGTGGCCACGCAGGACTTGGTATGCAGACCTAGTGGACATGTCATCCTTTCCACCATGGACTCTGCCTCTAAGACAGGACCTTCTGATACAAGGTCCTTTCAATCATCCAAATCTAATTTCTCTGAGACTGACTGCATGGAGATTGAACGCTTGATTCTATCAAAGCGTGGCTTCTCCGAGTCAGTCATTGATACTTTAATACAGGCACGAAAGCCTGTTACCTGGAAAATCTACCACAAGATATGGAGTAAATATCTTTATTGGTGTGAATCCAAGACTTACTCATGGAGTAAAGTTAGGATTCCTAGAATATTGTCTTTTCTCCAAGAGGGCTTTGACAAAGGATTATCAGCTAGTTCCTTAAAGGGACAGATTTCTGCTCTGTCTATTCTTTTGCACAAGCGTCTGGCAGAGGTTCCAGACGTCCAGGCATTTTGCCAGGCTTTGGTTAGATTTAAGCCTGTGTTTAAACCTGTTGCTCCCCCGTGGAGCTTAAACTTGGTTCTTAAGGTTCTTCAAGGAGTTCCGTTTGAACCCCTTCATTCCATTGATATTAAACTTTTATCTTGGAAAGTTCTGTTTCTCCAACATAGGTGTGTCCGGTCCACGGCGTCATCCTTACTTGTGGGATATTCTCTTCCCCAACAGGAAATGGCAAAGAGCCCAGCAAAGCTGGTCACATGATCCCTCCTAGGCTCCGCCTACCCCAGTCATTCTCTTTGCCGTTGTACAGGCAACATCTCCACGGAGATGGCTTAGAGTTTTTTAGTGTTTAACTAACGCAGGACTTGGTATGCAGATCTGGTGAATATGTCATCGGCTCCACCATGGAAGCTACCTTTGAGACGAGACCTTCTTGTTCAAGGTCCGTTCGAACATCCGAATCTGGTCCCACTCCAGCTGACTGCTTGGAGATTGAACGCTTGATCTTATCAAAGCGAGGGTTCTCAGATTCTGTTATTGATACTCTTGTTCAGGCCAGAAAGCCTGTAACTAGAAAAATTTACCACAAAATTTGGAAAAAATATATCTGTTGGTGTGAATCTAAAGGATTCCCTTGGGACAAGGTTAAGATTCCTAAGAGTCTATCCTTCCTTCGAGAAGGATTGGAAAAAGGATTATCTGCAAGTTCCTTGATGGGACAGATTTCTGCCTTGTCTGTGTTACTTCACAAAAAGCTGGCAGCTGTGCCAGATGTTCAAGCCTTTGTTCAGGCTCTGGTTAGAATCAAGCCTGTTTACAAACCTTTGACTCCTCCTTGGAGTCTCAACTTAGTTATTTCAGTTCTTCAGGGGGTTCCGTTTGAACCCTTACATTCCGTTGATATTAAGTTATTATCTTGGAAAGTTTTGTTTTTGGTTGCAATTTCTTCTGCTAGAAGAGTTTCAGAATTATCTGCTCTGCAGTGTTCTCCTCCTTATCTGGTGTTCCATGCAGATACGGTGGTTTTACGTACTAACCTGGTTTTCTTCCAAAAGTTGTTTCTAACAAAAACATTAACCAGGAGATAGTCGTGCCTTCTCTGTGTCCGAAACCAGTTTCGAAGAAGGAACGTTTGTTGCACAATTTGGATGTTGTTCGCGCTCTAAAATTCTATTTAGATGCTACAAAGGATTTTAGACAAACATCTTCCTTGTTTGTTGTTTATTCTGGTAAAAGGAGAGGTCAAAAAGCAACTTCTACCTCTCTCTCTTTTTGGATTAAAAGCATCATCAGATTGGCTTACGAGACTGCCGGACGGCAGCCTCCTGAAAGGATCACAGCTCCTTCCACTAGGGCTGTGGCTTCCACATGGGCCTTCAAGAACGAGGCTTCTGTTGATCAGATATGTAGGGCAGCGACTTGGTCTTCACTGCACACTTTTACCAAATTTTACAAGTTTGATACTTTTGCTTCTTCTGAGGCTATTTTTGGGAGAAAGGTTTTGCAAGCCGTGGTGCCTTCCTTTTAGGTGACCTGATTTGCTCCCTCCCTTCATCCGTGTCCTAAAGCTTTGGTATTGGTTCCCACAAGTAAGGATGACGCCGTGGACCGGACACACCTATGTTGGAGAAAACAGAATTTATGTTTACCTGATAAATTACTTTCTCCAACGGTGTGTCCGGTCCACGGCCCGCCCTGGTTTTTTAATCAGGTCTGATAATTTATTTTCTTTAACTACAGTCACCACGGTATCATATGGTTTCTCCTATGCAAATATTCCTCCTTAACGTCGGTCGAATGACTGGGGTAGGCGGAGCCTAGGAGGGATCATGTGACCAGCTTTGCTGGGCTCTTTGCCATTTCCTGTTGGGGAAGAGAATATCCCACAAGTAAGGATGACGCCGTGGACCGGACACACCGTTGGAGAAAGTAATTTATCAGGTAAACATAAATTCTGTTTTTTGATGGCTATTTCCTCGGCTCGGAGAGTCTCTGAGCTATCTGCCTTACAATGTGATTCTCCCTATCTGATTTTTCATGCAGATAAGGTAGTTCTGCGTACCAAACCTGGGTTTTTACCTAAGGTGGTTTCTAACAAGAATATCAATCAAGAGATTGTTGTTCCATCGTTGTGCCCTAATCCTCCTTCAAAGAAGGAACGTCTTTTACATAATCTGGACGTAGTCCGTGCCTTGAAGTTTTACTTACAAGCTACTAAGGATTTTCGTCAAACATCTTTCCTGTTTGTCGTTTACTCTGGACAGAGGAGAGGTCAAAAAGCTTCTGCAACCTCTCTTTCCTTTTGGCTTCGGAGCGTAATAAGCCTAGCCTATGAGACTGCTGGACAGCAGCCCCCTGAAAGGATTACAGCTCATTCTACTAGAGCTGTGGCTTCCACCTGGGCCTTCAAAAATGAGGCCTCTGTTGAACAGATTTGTAAGGCTGCGACTTGGTCTTTGCTTCACACTTTTTCAAAATTTTACAAATTTGATACTTTTGCTTCTTCTGAGGCTGTGTTTGGGAGAAAGGTTCTTCAGGCAGTGGTTCCTTCCATTTAAGTTCCTGCCTTGTCCCTCCCATCATCCGTGTACTTTAGCTTTGGTATTGGTATCCCACAAGTAATGGATGATCCGTGGACTGGATACACTTAACAAGAGAAAACATAATTTATGCTTACCTGATAAATTTATTTCTCTTGTAGTGTATCCAGTCCACGGCCCGCCCTGTCCTTTTAAGGCAGGTCTAAATTTTAATTAAACTACAGTCACTACTGCACCCTATGGTTTCTCCTTTCTCTGTTTGTTTTCGGTTGAATGACTGGATATGACAGTTAGGGGAGGAGCTATATAGCAGCTCTGCTGTGGGTTATCCTCCTGCAACTTCCTGTTGGGAAGGAGAATATCCCACAAGTAATGGATGATCCGTGGACTGGATACACTACAAGAGAATTCAATTTATCAGGTAAGCATAAATTATGTTTTTGCCCTTTTGCTTGAGCTCATATTCTCATGTAGTAGTAATTTTTTTTTTCTTTTTTAAATTTTAAAGAGACTAACGTTTTTTTTATAAAAAAAAAGTTTTTTTATTACATTGTTTTTCTTATTGTGCTTAAGTATGGACATAGGAGCCGTGGAAAATGTTACTTGCTCCATGTGTTTGGATGCAAATGTGGAACCACCAATCCCTTTCTGTCCCTCATGTATTGAGAGGGCTTTAAGTTATAGGGATAAGAATTTTCATGAGCAAAATTTCTCTAAGGCAGATGCTTCTCAGGAGTCTGATGAGAGTCAAAGTATGCCGCAGCTCTCTCCCCAAGCGTCCCAATCTTTAACGCCCGCACAAGCAGTGCCCTGTACTTCTGCTCTAGCGCCTGCTGGAGTTACCTTAAAGGACATAGCTGCGCTTAGGTCTTCCACAATTTCTGATGCGTTGTCTGCTTTTCCTATACTTCAAGGCAAGCGTAAGAGGAAAGACAACCATGTTGTCAGTGAGGTTTCTGATGCAATGGTTGCAATCTCGAATGTACCCTCTCAGGGAACTGAGATGGAGGGTACTGAGGTTCTATCAGAAGGCGAAATTTCAGACTTAGAAAGTTAATTACCTTTGACTGATTCAGAGGTTGTATCTTCCAGGTTTAAACTATAACACCTCTGCCTGTTACTCAGGGAGGTTTTGGTTACTTTAGACGATTGTGATTCTACAGTAGTGGTTGCTCCTGCGAAGTAGAGTAAATTGGATAGATATTTTGAAGCTCCTTCTTACTCAGACATTTTTCCATTGCTGACTCGAGCTACGGAGATTGTTTCCAAGGAATGGGAGAGACCAGGTATTCCCTTCTCTCCATCTCCTATTTTCAAAAAGATGTTTCCTATAGCTGACGCTGTCAGGGAAGCTTGGCAGACAGTCCCTAAGGTGGAAGGGGCTATCTCCACCTTAGCCAAGCGAACTACTATTCCCATTGAGGATAGTTGTGCTTTTAAAGATTCCATGGACAAGAAGTTAGAGGGTCTACTTTAAAAAGATTTATGTTCACCAGGGTCTGCTTTTACAGCCGGCTGCGTGCATTGCTACTGTCACTAGTGCAGCAGCTTTTTGGCTTCATGCTCTATCAGAGCCTCTCAAGACTGAAACTTCCTTAGAGGAGATCCAAGATAGGATAAAAGCTCTGAAGTTAGCCAATGCTTTTATTACGGATGCTTCTCTGCAAATTAATAAATTGGCAGCTAAGAGTTCAGGATTTTCTATCGTAGCCCGCAGAGCTTTATGGTTAAAGCCTTGGTCTGCAGACGTGTCATCCAAGTCTAAGCGTCTAGCAATTCCTTACAAGGGAAAGACCTTGTTTGGACCTGGCCTGAAGGAAATTATCTCTAATATCACAGGAGGTAAGGGTCATCTCCTTCCTCAGGATAAGAGAAGTAAACAAAAAGGACGTCAAAGTAATTTTCGTTCCTTTCGAAATTTCAAGGGAAATTCTTTCTTTTCCTCCTCTAAACAGGAGGGGAACTATTCGCAATCTAAGCCTACTTGGAGACCCAACCAGTCTTGGAACAAGGGTAAACAATCCAAGAAGCCTGCTGCTGACTCCGAAAAAAGCATGAAGGGCATGCCACCGATCCGGGACCGGTTCTTGTAGGGGGCAGACTTTTTTTCTTCGTTCAGGCTTTGGTTCAGGATCCCTGGGCAGTAGAAATAGTGTCTCAGGGATACAAACTGGAGTTCAAAATTTTCCTCCCAGAGGAAGGTTTCTTTTTTCAAGATTATCTGCAAACCAGATAAAAGAAGAGGCGTTCTTACACTGTGTAAGAGACCTCTCCTCCTTGGGAGTGATTGTTCCCATTCCAGTACAGGAACAGGGGCTGGGTTTTTATTCAAACCTGTTTGTGGTTCCCAAAAAGGAGGGAACCTTCAGACCTATCTTAGACCTCAAGAGTCTAAACAAGTTTCTCAGAGTTCAGTCATTCAAGATGGAAACTATTTGTACAATTCTTCCATTGATCCAGGAGGGTCAATTTATGACGACAGTGGATTTAAAGAATGCATATATACATGTTCCTATCCACAGAGATCATCACAGGTTCCTGAGGTTTGCCTTTCTGGACAAACACTTTCAGTTCGTAGCTCTTCCTTTCGGCCTGGCCACGGCACCCAGAATTTTCACAATGGTTCTGGGGTCTCTTCTGGCTGTTCTAAGACCGCAGGGCATTGCGGTGGCACCTTATCTGGACGATGTTCTAATCAAGGCGCCATCTTGTCAACAAGCAAGATCTCATACCGACATTGTGCTATCCTTCCTAAGAACTCACGGGTGGAAGGTAAATCTGGAAAAGAGTTCTTTAATCCCGAAGACAAAGGTGACCTTCTTGGGAACTCTAATCGATTCTATATCCATGAGAATTTTTCTGACAGAGGTCAGGAAATCAAAGTTTCTGGATACCTGTCGAGCCCTTCAGTCCACTCCTCGGCCGTCAGTGGCTCAGTGCATGGAGGTAATCGGACTGATGGTGGCGGCAATGGACATCATCCCGTTTGCTTGGTTCCATCTCTGGCCTCTGCAGTTAGACATGCTCAGGCAGTGGAATGGAGACTATGCAGACTTGTATCCTCGAATAACCCTGGAACAGGAGACGAGGGACTCTCTTCAATGGTGGTTGCCTCCGGATCATCTATCCCAGGGAACCTGCTTTCGCAGACCGTCCTGGGTGATTGTGACAACAGACGCCAGCCTTCTAGGGTGGGGAGCTGTCTGGGGTTCCCTAAGGGCTCAGGGAGTATGGACTCAGAGTCTGTCTGTTCTTCCTATAAACATCCTGGAACTAAGAGTGATCTTCAATGCTCTTCTGACCTGGCCTCAGTTGGCTTTGGCCCAGTTCATCAGATTCCAGTCGGACAACATAACGACAGTGGCTTACATCAATCATCAGGGAGGAACGAGAAGTTCATTAGCGATGACCGAGGTATCCAAGATAATCCTGTGGGCAGAGGCCCATTCTTGCCATCTGTCAGCGATCCACATCCCAGGGGTGGACAACTGGGAGGCGGACTTTCTGAGCAGGCAAACTTTTCATCCAGGAGAGTGGGAAATCCATCCGGAAGTGTTCTCCAACCTGATTCTCAAATGGGGTCGGCCGGAGTTAGATCTCATGGCATCTCGTCAGAATACCAAGCTCCCGAGATACGGGTCGAGGTCCAGGGATCCCCAGGCGAAACTGATAGATGCTCTGGCAGTTCCTTGGTCCTTCAGCCTAGCATACCTGTTTCCCCCGTTTGTGCTTCTGCCTCGGGTCATTGCTCGAATCAAGCAGGAGAGGGCATCGGTGATCCTCATTGCTCCTGCTTGGCCTCTCAGGATTTGGTATGCAGATCTGGTGGACATGTCATCTCTGCCACCTTGGAGACTTCCGTTGAGGAAGGACCTTCTAATTCAAGGGCCCTTCATTCACCCAAATCTAGTTTCTCTGAAGCTCACTGCTTGCAGATTGAACGCTTATTGATTCGGTCATAGAGAACTTGACTCAGGCGCGTAAGTTTGTAACTAGAAAGATTTACCATAAGATATGGCGTAAATATCTATTGGTGTGAATCCAAGGGCTACTCATGGAGTAGAGTTAGGATTCCCAGAATTTTGTCTTTTCTCCAAGAAGGTTTGGAGAAAGATTTATCGACAAGTTCCCTAAAGGGTCAGATCTCTGCCTTATCTATTTTGTTACACAAACGTCTGGCAGATGTTCCAGCTGTACAATCTTTTTGTCAGGCCTTGGTTAGGATCATGCCTGTGTTCAAACCCGTTACTCCATGAAGTCTGAATTTAGTTCTTAAAGTTCTTCAAGGGGCTCCGTTTGAGCCTATGCATTCCTTAGATATTAAGTTGTTATCTTGGAAAGTTTTATTTCTTGTTGCTATTTCTTCAGCTCAAAGAGTGTCTGAGCTCTCGTGTTGCAATACAATTCGCCTTACCTTATTTTCCATTCTGATAAGGTAGTTTTACATACTAAACTAGGCTTTCTTCCTAATGTTTCAGACAGGAACATTAATCAGGAGATTGTTGTTCCTTCCTTGTGTCCTAATCCTTCTTCTCAGAAAGAACGTCTTCTGCACAATTTGGACGTAGTCCGTGCTTTAAAATTTTTCTTACAAGCGACTAGGGACTTTTCGTCAGTCTTCCTCTCTGTTTGTAATTTTCTCTGGAAAACGTAAGGGTCAGAAAGCTACGGCTACCTCTTTCTTTTTGGCTGAAGAGTATCATCCGTTTTGCTTATGAGACTGCTGGACAGCAGCCTCCTGAAAGAGTTACGGCTCATTCCACGAGGGCTGTTGCTTCCTCATGGGCATTCAAAAAATTAAGCTTCTGTAGAACAGATTTGCAAGGCTGCAACTTGGTCTTCTCTCCACACCTTTTCTAAATTTGATACTTTTGCTGAGGCTGCTTTTGGGAGAAAGGTTCGTCAAGCAGTGGTGCCTTCCGTTTAGATTCTCTGTCTTGTCCCTCCCTTATCATCTGTGTACTCTTTGGGATTGTATCCCACAAGTAAGGATGATGATCCATACACTCATTGTGTCTTTAAAAAGAAAAGAAAATTTATGCTTTACCTAATAAATGTGTTTCTTTTTAGACACGATGAGTCCATGGCCCACCCTGTTCTTTTAAGACGGGTTGTTATTTTTTGTAAACTTCAGACACCTCTGCACCTTGACTTTTCCTTTCTCTTCCTAACTTCGGTCGAATGACTGGAGTGGGAGGGAAGGGAGGAGCTATTTAACAGCTCTGCTGTGGTGCTCTTTGCCTCCTCCTGCTGACCAGGAGGTGAATATCCCACAAGTAAGGATGATGATCCGTGGACTCATCGTGTCTAAAAAGAAACAAATTTATCAGGTAAGCATAAATTTTCTTTTTTACAGAACATTTACTCTTGTGAGCAGAGGATTTTTTGAGGTAAAATATCTTCCTTTTTTACTAGAGATGTTCAGGTGATAAATTCCTGTCAGCTTTTTCTTTTCAATGGCAGGGAGAGTCCACAAATTCAATACTGTTGTTACTGGGGAAGTGGGAGGGATACTTATTGCTTTGGCTGGGGTGTATTTGCCTCCTCCTGGTGGCCAGGTGTTGTATTCCAACAGTGATGAATTTGTGGACCCTCCCTGCCAGGAAAGAAAATAATTTATCAGGTAAGCATACATTTTGTTTTTAGTTATACTGTATCACTTTCAAGTGATTTAGCATATGAGTATTATGTCCCTTTAAGCGTTGCAGTAATTATTGTTTTTTTTTATATTGTTAGAGGTTCTCATGATGAATGAGATATCATGTATTGGGCAACCTCACTCAACTATAGATGTCAATAGCATGAACACCCAATAATGAAAAGCTGGAAAGTTAGGTGGAGGCTCAATTAATTTTAAACATGATTTTGCCTTTACAAGGTCCCTCATCAACCACACAAGTGTCTATTGATTTAATCCATTATGCAGCTTATCGTAGGCTTTGGCATTGCAAATGTGACTCTTGTAGGGAAACTGGTTGTGTGAAAATATCAGCTGCAAACTTAGATCATATGCATTTCAATGGCTTAGGAAACAGATCATTTATCAGTAAAATCTCTTTGAATACTTAAACTTTTTTTTTATGGCTCTCTCCCCCCGTAAAATAATAAGAAACTGAAATTTGACGTAAGAAACTAAAATTTGACAATTGATTAATTCAAGTAATTTGTACACAAGTTGCAGTTTTAAGCTGTGATTTGAAAAGCCAATCCAAGCTTGAGTCTGCAGACAACAAGGCTAGCCAGGGCCATCTTGTTAGTATAAAGTGCATTGTTTTGCATTTCTTCTCTATTCAAACCAGTTATGGAAATATATGTATCTGGGTTAGCCTTGATACGACTGCAGATTTATTTAATTTTTTTCTTGCTTTTGTTTTCAAAATAAGCAATGAAAAGTATATTGCAAATTTGTTTTACAATTCATAATGTTTTATATTAAAATCTCAAGGTCTTCACTGTCCCTTTAAGTGCATTGCTAACTTGATTACCATGAGTTTGTGTATTTGCTACTAGGATCTTGTTTATCAGTTAACAGATGGGCTGGTTTTGTGTTTTTAGTCTTTACAGGCTCCAGAAACTGCCTCAGTTGCTACATCTCCTCTAAAGCTGGCGCCCCAGGAACAGACGCTGACGCCTCCTAGTAAAGTCATCACACTGCTATCTAGGAACTCTGATTGCTTTAGATCACAGCCCACTACACACATTGCTGCAAACTTCTCTCCGACATCTAGTAACTCAGGTAAGGAGACGCAATTGTGTACAATAGATGCTACTGCTAGTATTGCATTCCCCTATCTATAGCTCTAGGATAGTTTTATCCTGTTCTGTAATCAAGGACCAGCAACCTTGGACCCCCAGATGTTTTGGAACTCCATTTCCCATAATGCTGAGGCACTCTTTAGGCTGTCTGAGCATCATGGGAAATGTAGTTCCAAAACCTCTATTCACAAGGAGCTGAAGTCTTAAATTTAAACACATAGATCTCTTGTGAGAGTGAAAGTCTATTCTTATTCCGTTTGAACAATTGCTCTTTTGTTTTTCTAACTCTAGGTTTTAGAAATCTTGCTCGGCCGCTATTGGTTAGCAATCCCTTGGGGCCTGTAGCAGCCAGCACCGATGGTGGAGTGTTTGCCGTGCCCACAATGCGTCCCCCAAACAGCCGACACGCAAAACTCACCTCCCCGAACAAGGAGTCTGAAATGTCAAGTCGTCAGCAACTTGAAGCAATTAGTGTAAGGAGGAGGAAGGGATAAATAATTTACGAAGATGCTAACAATACAGGATCTCTTTTACTTTTTTTTTTTTTAACATTTCTTGTAAAATGTAAATGCATTAAGCATGTTTCGTTGGTGCTACTTGTGTTCTCTATTTTAGTATTTGGGCAGTCTTGTAAAGTTGTGCATTAAAGGAAAATTATATTTTTAATAATTTGGCAATGTTTTGACAGTAACTTTAAAGGGACTTAAAACCCAAATATTTTTCATGATTCAGATAGAACATACAATTTTAATCAACTGCCCAATTTACATCTATTATCAAAATTTGCTTCATTCTCTTATTATCCTTTTTTTTGAATGAGCAGCATTTCACTATTGGGAGCTAGCTGAGCAGATCAAGTGAGACAAACAAGAGGCATATATGTGCAGCCGACCAATCGGCAGCCGGCTCCCAGTAGTGCATTGTTGCTCCTAAGCCGACCTAGGTATGCATTTCAACAAAGGCTACAAAGCGAAAAAAGCGAATTGATTGCTTAAAATTGCATGCTCTCTTAATCATGAAAGGAAAAATTGGGTTTCATGTCCCTTTTAAATGTTTTAAAAAGTTGGTAGAGTATAGCGAGTGTTCTTCACAGAAAATGTTTCCAGCCAGGTGGCATCTTAAAGTAGCCAGGTGGCATTATGCAGTAGCCAGGTGGGGGCATTGTAATATTTTCTAATATTATATAATTTTCAGATATCCAAATCAGAAATTATTTGCATGATTTAACATACATGTATTTATTGATAATTTGTGCAATAATAATTAAACGTTTTAATACTGGCTAATTGTAGCTTAATAATGGCTAAAATTTTAGCCGGTGGTGAGTAAAATCAGGCGAGTGGTGCAGAAGATGCGGGCGGAGGATCAGCGTTATGTTTTCCATAACGCAATGGTAAGTATTTTAAAAAATAATTGTCTTTGTAAACTTTAATGAATTAAAGTGCCCCTGTTTTTAAAATTATTTTTTGATACTGGGCTTTAATTGATTAAAGTAAACAATCACTTTAACTAATGCCGGCTTTCTCTAAAGTATGATTTTTTTTTCTAGTCCTGCAAGTGGTGCAGCATAGCCAATCAGGAGTTATATTGCTCACACCTACACTTTGTACCAACATGCTCCTGCATTCTGGTTTCTTGATTCTTTACATTCAGAGTAATGGCTGTAAAGGATCACGAAACAGGCAGCAGGAGCACACTGTTACTAAGTATAGATGAGGTTTGCAGGGCTTGAAGAAACATACTTCAGTATTGGTGGCCTTTACACCAGTTAAGTAACCTTACGAGCGGTTAGGATAAGTATATGGAGGTATACTGGGACAACAGCAATAGATTTTATTTTTGCGCTCAACAGTAGAACATATACATAAATTAAACGTGGTGTCTTCCTTACTCTGATGTTCTTCTTTTCCCCAATTAATATAGATAAATGCCAACTGATTTACATCTTGTTTCCTTGCAGTCGGATTACTTCCTGCAGAAGCCAAAGAAGGCAAGAAGTCGACACTTAAGGAAGCCATTAGTGGTCCAGGTGAGATTAGACTCATAGTGTAGAAGAGTAGACTTTTATTAGGAGAAAAAAAAAACCTAGGAAGTTATATTAAAAAATCTGTCCTTCAGGGCTATTCATCTTCCCCATCTGTTAGCACAGGTATCTTGCCTTCCTTGTATTGATCAGTTTGAGGACCGTCTTCTCTGTAGTTCTATATTCATTAGGTATTTATCATTTCCCCCACTCATACTCCCATTATACACATTTTACTGATATAAGGGGGATTTTAACTTTTCTTGAAGGACAGTATGGACCCGTTTGATGTCCGATTATTATCTCCCATTAAGGGATTCTGATATAAATCAAGGATCAGCTTCTGGTTCTTCTTACTCAGCAAAGACTAATGTTAAGCACAGGATCAGTAGGTTTTAGATAAATAAAAAGTGATACATTTTAAACCCCTCTTTTAGTTGTAGGAATAAATCATTTAAACCCTTTCATTTTATCTTTCTCACACAGAGGACTCTTCTTCCTAGACCATCTGGCAGTTCTTCTCCCCATGTCTGCTCTTTCTCAATTTTTTCCAATTCCACAGTTGCAGGTAAAATGACATTAGTTGTTATCTCAATTCCAGTTTGATCTATCTGTCTATACATCTAGCTGTTGGTGTAGATATCTGTGTAATATACGTCAGGGCTTGATAAATCCAGGGCAACATTTATGACCATTTAAGACTATTTGTAAATGGGTTTGTTCACTGCTTTAAGCAATCCTTGTGTAGTATGCTGGGTCAGTCAATTCACTGCATACACAGGTTACGGATTGCGAGGACCAAACTCCTGGGAGCATAGAACACAAACAAGTTTCATAGATATTGTACAGCAAAACTTGGCAAAATAACGAATGAATGTATAATAATACAATGTTGGTTTGTTTTTAGTAATTAATGGGGATTCCTTTCTGAGTTTTATATCCCTTTTTAAATAAAATCTGAACTAAAATGTTTTGTGTATAATAACTGTATACGCAGGAAGGAGGTGGGGAAACGTCTGCTTTCTGCGTATCCAATTCTGTTTTTATGTATAAAGGGTTTTTGTTAGATACTGAACATATTGTTCCTTCTTTTTGCCGGGTCTTGGGAGTCTCACATGTGTTTCCTCTTGTGTCAGATACATGATCTGGTCCATCTCTCCTTGTTTTCACTAGAGCTGGACTAGTGAGGACAAACCCTGACTTATTAACTGTTACCTCCTTTTAGGTCGAGGTTCCTTCCGTCCCATCCATTCATCAATTACAAAAACTGCTGTGTCGCATCCTATTGTCCCCAAAGCAGTGACTGCAATAGACCCCAGTTCTCTGTCTAGTAAGTATTTTACTTTGTGGGATCATTTCTAATATTAGTGAGCTACTGCAATGATTGATAGATATAGATACATATAGTATATTTATAGACAAATTATGTATTTATACACACACACACATATATAATATACATACATATACACAGTTGTATGCAAAAGTTTAGGCGCCCCTGACAATTTCCATGATTTTCATTTATAAATAATTGGGTGTTTGGATCAGCAATTTTATTTTGATCAATCAAATAACTGAAGGACACAGTAATATTTCTTTTACAAGATATGACGAGTCCACGGATTTCATCCTTACTTGTGGGAATATCGCCTCCTGGTCAGCAGGAGGAGGCAAAGAGCTCCACCGCAGAGCTGCATAAAAAGCTCCTCCCTTCCCTCCCAAACCAGTCATTCTCTTTGCCTGTGTTAGTGATAGGAAGAAGTGAAGTGAGGTGTTAGTTTAGATTCTTCAATCAAGAGTTTATTATTTTTAAAATGGTGCCAAAGTGTACTATTTTACTATAGGGTGTAGCCGTTTTCCTTGTCAGCCTCTAGAGTAGAGCTACAGGTGGCTTTAAGGCAGTGGGGTTTTACCCTCACTGTGCCTCCCATATTAGTGCTGCCCTTCTGGATTGATAGTCTTAGCAGATAGTAACTAAGGCCCCTCTGTGTCCACAGATCTGCTAGAGGGAGAAGACCTCTTGTTCCTGTGAGACTTTTCATGCTTTTACTCAGCATGGAGGTAAGTGCAGTCTTCTTATTCTGGAACATAAAATTAACTCAGAGCACACTGTAGGCTTACCTATCTGATAAGTGGGGAATTAGATTTATAGACTTCCCTTATTATTTGGAGATAACTCTATCCCTATGTGATTGAGGGTGGTGTAGTTATTGGGCAGTCTTTCAGTAGTCTTAGACGACTCAGCTGCTTCCTTCAGGGCTGCCTTCAAGAGCTTAAATTATTATGGCAGCCAGGAGGGTTTTCCGTTTTTTAGTGAAATACGGATGTTATGGGGGTTGTATAAAGTGTCGCTGCTACCACATAAATGTTATTTCTCTTTGCCGGCTTATATTTAACTGACAGCCGACTGAGACATGCATGGGATTTCATATCCTCGCTCCCATTAGGCTTAGTTTTTATATGCTGCCGAAATTGAAGTGTATTATTACTGGCAAGTTGTTTTTGCTTGTGACAACAGACCCCTAACAACTTCGGTTAGTTCATGTACTCAACGTGCAAATGTTGTTCCCTATTGACTCCACGAGGGCAGCCGATGAGGTGTGTCCCCCCACTAGCCCGCCCGTGTCAATGAGTGCAGGAGCTGTATCGTTTAGCTCCACTATGACTAGTTGTCATTACAGGAGATGGGATTGACTGTGGTCAGGGGACTGACTGGGGTGTTTGTGCACTTTGGGGGTCCAGTAACATGGTGCTCCGACGGCTTCATTACTCTTACGGATTGCGGCCAAGGAGGTTTACCTGTACCGCCCAAGATGGGCAGAGTTGCAATATGCGCCATGTTGCGCGCCAGATTTACTTTGTAGGGGCAAGCTGTTTTCCCCCCGACGGCTTCATTATTGTTATCATTTGTGGCCAGGGAGGTTTACTTGTACCGCCCACTATGAGCGGAGTTGCAAGGCGCGCCATGGTTGCGCACTAGTTTTTCTTGTATAAGCCATGGTTTCCCGAAGGCTTCTTTTTTCTTATAGATTGCGACCAGGGAGGTTTACATGTACGGCCCACGATGGGCGGGGTTTCAATACGCGCCATGGGTGCATGCCTTTGTTTAATGAATATACGGCCGCCAGATGCCTCACTGCTGTGCTGCAGCATAGGAATAGGAGAGAGGCTCTGCGTGTTGTAGGTGTCTGTTTTCCCCCTTTTCTATGCGACTCAGGGTAGGGATCGCAGGTTGTAGGCATACTTGAGTATGTAGCCTATATTCTATTTATTGCAGTGGGGTTCTGGTAAATTAGGGTACACACTGCCCAGGGAGATTCATTTACAGTTTTTCTACTGTGGTATTCCCATAACCATATCAGAATAAAAAGACAGTTACATTCATTTATCCATCAGATTGGGAGGTCCGGAGGTACTCTGTCCCCCATCACAAGGGTTATGTGTTTAATTATAGCTGCTGATTTTTGCATCTATTAAAGGAATAATGTTTGTTCTGTTTTTCATTTTAAAGAGACAGTAACATAATTTCCTAGTTAAATTTTATTGTGACTTCTCAGTCTAAAACAATGACTGTGCGGAGTATGGTGTCACTGGTCTCTCCGTAACACAATAGCCTACAGGTGGTGTCCAAACTAATTTATGACCCACAGGCAGTGCTCTGCGGTTCTTGGCTAAAGACTTGATTTTCATTGCGAGGTCTGTTTGCAGCAGTATTTCTGTCGTTTTTGGCTTGTTTCTGCATGACAGAACTAAACCATTCTTTTAAAATTAAAAAGACAGTAACATTTTTCCTGTATGTCTTCATTAAAGGAATTGCAGCTGTTTACTGTTTTTTCTTCAAACATCCTTTATGACGTTGGATGGTACAAATTTTGACAAGCCTATGTTTCTTTAAGAATTAAAGTGACAGTTAAGTCTTGTTCTGTGGGCATTGTGTTTCATGATTTCAGCAGTTTTTTCTTTGTTGGTTCATCCCTTATATCTGAGGATGAGACAAACACACTCTAGCCTAGAGTTACTTTTCAGTATTAAAAGAACAGCTATCCCCTCTTCGGCGATTGCTGTTGGAGAGTCTATTATCAAACGGCCTCTTATTTCTCAGGGCCTTTATTTCAATTTAATGGCACGCATGCAGTACCCTGCCGGTCCTTTCGCTCTCCACTCAGGGTTATGAGGCATTCTATGTTTTTACATTGGGTTTAGCATTGCTGAAGGAATTATTATCCTAACGGTTTCTCCTTGTTGCTGAGAAATTCCATTTTAGATGGATAGGAGTGATTTCATAAATCACTACGTGGACTTAGCTACCCCTAGAGGATAGTCCTAATGGGCTCATTTTTGGTTAGGGGACACTCTCCAGAGTTTCCAATGGCAACCATCTGTGTCCTCTGCTGTTGTCACTGGTGTGGTGGCATATTGGTTGATTCATTTATTTCCCTTCTCCCTGCCGGTATTACACTGGGAGCGTTGATGGCCCTGTTCCAGTTCTTGGTATATTTTGATAGAACCGTAGCTTTATGGATATGTGTTCTATGGCTGGGCTTTCCATTCTCACTTGAGTTTCGAGTTTGGATGTTTTTCTCTAGGAGGCAGTTTCTGCTTTCTACAGGTCTAAGGATCAGATACAGGGAGATCCGTCCTTCCGCTGTGTAGGTCGCCTCTCGGTCCTGGGGGATGATTGTTCCAGTTCTAATATTTGTGGATTATGGGATACATATCTCCATATTTTATCCAGAGATCGTTACCAGTTTCTGAGGTTTGCCTTTCTGGCCAAACTTTTTTTGGTGGCTCTACCTTTCGGTCTAGTCACGGCATCCAGACTTTCACACCGGTTCTGGGGTCTCTGCTGGCGGTTTTGGAACCGCGGGACGTGCAGTGGCGTTTTATCTGGTCGATATTCTGATCCAGGCGTCATTTTATCAACTGGCTAGTCTCATAACGACATTGTTTTGTCCTTCCTGAGGATTCATGGGTGGACGGTATATCTGGACTCGAGTTCGCTAGTTCCACAGATCAGGGTTCCCTTCTTGGGAACTACAATCGGCTCTATGTCCATGAAAATCTTTTTGCCGGAGGTCAGAAGATTAAAGATTCTGTACACATACCGAGCACTTCAGTCCCTTCCTTGGCCGTCAGTGGCTCTGTGTATTATTCAAGTTGCTCAGTTTCATCTCCTTCCTCTGCAACTGTACGTGCTTCAACGGTGGAATGGAGTTTTATACAACTCTGTCTCCTCCAATAGTTCTAGATCAGGAGTCAAGGGACTCTTTTTTTCTATGGTGGTTGTCGCCGGATCATCTGTCCCAGGGGACCTGCTTCCGCAGTCCCTCATGGGTGATGGTGACAACAGGCGCCAGCTTAATAGGATGGGGAGCAGTCTGGAACTCCCTGAGGGCTCAGGGTGTGTAGACTCGATCAGAGTCTTTACTTCCCATCAACATCCTGGAGTTTAGAACAATATTCAGTGCGCTTCAGGCTTGGTCTCGGTTGGCTTCGGCCGAGTTCATCAGTTTCCAGTCGGACAATATCACGACTGTAGCTTACGTTAATCATCAGGGAACAAGGAGTTCCCTAGCGATGACAAAAGTAGCCAGTATAATTCAGTGGGCGGAGGCTCACTCTTGTTATCTGTCTGCAATCCACATCCCAGGTGTGGAAAACTGGGAAGCGGATTTTCTGAGCAGACAGTCTTTTCATCCTGGGGAATGGGAACTCCATCCGGATGTATTTGCCAAACTGATTCTCAGATGGGGCGGCCCGGAGTTGGATCTTAAGGCATCTCATCTGAATGCCAAGCTTCCGAGATACGGGTCCAGGTCCAAGGATCCCCAGACCGAGCTGATGGTTGCCTTGGCAGTGCCTTGGTCGTTCAGTCTAGCTTATGTGTTCTCTCCATTTGCTCTCCTTCCTCGGGTGATTGCTCGAGTAAACCAGGAGAGGGTTCCGGTGATCCTCTCGCTCCTGCGTGGCCTTGCAGGACTTGGTATGCCGATCCAATGGACATGCCATCTCAGCCACCTTGGAAGCTTCCATTGAGGAAAGTCCTTCTCATTCAGGGACCCTTCCATCATCTGAATCTAGTTTCTCTGCAGCTAACTGCTTGGAGATTGAACGCTTGATTTCTCCAACATAGGTGTGTCCGGTCCACGGCGTCATCCTTACTTGTGGGATATTCTCCTCCCCAACAGGAAATGGCAAAGAGCCCAGCAAAGCTGGCCATATAGTCCCTCCCAGGCTCCGCCTACCCCAGTCATTCTCTTTGCCGTTGCACAGGCAACATCTCCACGGAGATGGCTAAGAGTTTTTTTTTTTTTGGTGTTTAAATGTAGTTTTATTCTTCAATCAAGAGTTTGTTATTTTAAAATAGTGCTGGTATGTACTATTTACTCTGAAACAGAAAAGAGATGAAGATTTCTGTTTGTAAGAGGAAAATGATTTTAGCAACCGTTACTAAAATCGATGGCTGTTTCCACACAGGACTGTTGAGATGAATTAACTTCAGTTGGGGGAAACAGTGAGCAGACTTTTGCTGCTTGAGGTATGACACATTTCTAACAAGACTTGGTAATGCTGGAAGCTGTCATTTTCCCTATGGGAACCGGTAAGCCATTTTCTTAGTTTAGTATAAGAATAAAGGGCTTCATTAGGGCTTAAAAAACTGGTAGACATTTTTCTGGGCTAAAACGATTACTTTACTAAGCATATTTGGCAGATTATAACTATTAATAGTTATTATAATCTTGGGGATTGTTTTAAAAAAACGGCAGGCACTGTATTGGACACCTTTTTCACTGGGGGCCTTTTCTAGTCATAGGCAGAGCCTCATTTTCGCGCCACTAATGCGCAGTTGTTTTTGGAAAGCAAGGCATGCAGATGCATGTGTGAGGAGCTAAGAACCACTGAAAAAGCTTATAGAAGGCATCATTTGGTATCGTATTCCCCTCTGGGCTTGGTTGGGTCTCAGCAAAGCAGATACCTGGGACTGTATAGGGGTTAAATGTAAAAACGGCTCCGGTTCCGTTATTTTAAGGGTTAAAGCTTTCAAATTTGGTGTGCAATACTTTTAAGGCTTTAAGATACTGTGGTGAAATTTTGGTGAATTTTGAACAATTCCTTCATACTTTTTCACATATTCAGTAATAAAGTGTGTTCAGTTTAAAATTTAAAGTGACAGTAACGGTTTTATTGTAAAACGTTTTTTGTGCTTTGTTGACAAGTTTAAGCCTGTTTAACATGTCTGAACCATCAGATAACGATGTTCTATATGTATGAAAGCCAAGGTTTCTCCCCATTTAAATATATGTGATAATTGTGTCATAGTGTCCAAACAAAGTAGGGACAATAATGCCATAGATAATGATATTGCCCATGATGATTCCTCAAATGAGGGGAGTAAGCATGGTACTGCATCATCCCCTTCTGTGTCTACACCAGTTTTGCCCACACAAGAGGCCCCTAGTACATCTAGTGCGCCAATACTTATTACCATGCAACAATTAACGGCTGTAATGGATAATTCTATTGCAAACATTTTATCCAAAATGCCTACTTATCAGAGAAAGCGCGATTGCTCTGTTTTAAACACTGAAGAGCAAGAGGGCGCTGATGATAACTGTTCTGACATGCCCTCACACCAATCTGAAGGGGCCAGGAGGGAGGTTTTACCTGAGGGAGAAATTTCAGATTCAGGGAAAATTTCTCAACAAGCTGAACCTGATGTTGTAACATTTAAATTTAAATTAGAACATCTCCACGCACTACTTAAGGAGGTATTATCTACTCTGGATGATTGTGACAATTTGGTCATTCCAAAGAAATTATGTAAGATGGACATCCTAGAGGTTCCGGTGTCCCCTGATGCTTTTCCTATACCCAAGCGGGTGGCGGACATAGTAAATAAGGAGTGGGAAAGGCCCGGCATACCTTTTGTTCCTCCCCCTATATTTAAGAAATTATTTCCTATAGTCGACCCCAGAAAGGACTTATGGCAGACAGTACCCAAGGTCGAGGGGGCGGTTTTTACTCTAAACAAACGCACTACTATTCCTATAGAAGATAGTTGTGTTTTCAAGATCCTATGGATAAAAAGTTAGAGGGTTTGCTTAAAAAGATGTTTGTTCAGCAAGGTTACCTTCTACAACCAATTTCATGCATTGTTCCTGTCACTACAGCTGCGTGTTTCTGGTTCGAAGAACTAGAAAAGTCGCTCAATAAAGAATCTTCGTATGAGGAGGTTATGGACAGAGTTCAAGCACTTAAATTGGCTAACTCTTTTATTTTAGATGCCGCTTTGCAATTAGCTAGATTAGCGGCGAATAATTCAGGGTTTGCTATCGTGGCGCGCAGAGCGCTTTGGCTAAAGTCTTGGTCAGCGGATGTGTCCTCCAAGACCAAATTGCTTAACATCCCTTTCAAGGGTAAAACACTGTTTGGCCCTGACTTGAAAGAGATTATTTCAGACATCACTGGGGGAAAGGGCCACGCCCTTCCTCAGGATAGGTCTTTTAAGGCTAAAAATAAGCCAAATTTTCGTCCCTTTCGCAGAAACGGACCAGCCTCAAATTCTACACCCTCTAAGTAAGAGGGTAATACTTCTTAAACCAAGCCAGCCTGGAGACCGATGCAAGGCTGGAACAAGGGTAAGCAGGCCAAGAAACCTGCCACTGCTACCAAAACAGCATGAAGTGTTGGCCCCGGATCTGGTGGGGGGCAGACTTTCTCTCTTTGCTCAGGCTTGGGCAAGAGATATTCAGGATCCTTGGGCGCTAGAAATAGTTTCTCAAGGTTATCTCCTGGAATTCAGGGAACTACCCCCAAGGGGAAGGTTCCACAGGTCTCAATTATCTTCGAACCAAATAAAAAGACAGGCATTCTTACATTGTGTAGAAGACCTGTCAAGAATGGGAGTGATTCATCCTGTTCCATTAGGAGAACAAGGGATGGGGTTTTACTCCAACCTGTTCATAGTTCCCAAAAAAGAGGGAACATTCAGACCAATTTTAGATCTCAAGATTCTAAACAAGTTTCCAAGGGTTTCATCGTTCAATATGGAAACCATTCGAACGATCCTTCCTACCATCCAGGAAGGTCAATTCATGACCACGGTGGATTTAAAGGATGCGTACCTACATATTCCTATCCACAAGGAACATCTTTGGTTCCTAAGGTTCGCCTTTCTGGACAAGCATTACCAGTTTGTGGCACTTCCATTCGGATTAGCCACTGCTCCAAGGATTTTCACAAAGGTACTAGGGTCCCTTCTAGCGGTGCTAAGACCAAGGGGCATTGCAGTAGTACCTTACTTGGACGACATCCTGATTCAAGTGTCGTCTCTGTCAAAAGCAAGGGCTCATACGGACATTGTCCTAGCCTTTCTCAGATCTCACAGGTGGAAAGTGAACATAGAAAAAAGTTCTCTGTCCCCGTCAACAAGAGTTCCCTTCTTGGGAACAATAATAGTTTCCTTAGAAATGAAGATTTTTCTGACAGAGGCCAGAAAATCAAACTTCTAAGCTCTTGTCAGGTACTTCATTCTGTTCTTCTTCCTTCCATAGTGCAGTGCATGGAAGTAATAGGTTTGATGGTTGCGGCAATGGACATAGTTCCTTTTGCACGAATTCATCTAAGACCATTACAACTGTGCATGCTCAGACAGTGGAATGGGGATTATACAGACTTGTCTCCGACGATCCAAGTAGATCAAAGGACCAGAGATTCACTCCGTTGGTGGCTGACCCTGGACAACCTGTCACAGGGAATGAGCTTCCGCTGACCAGAGTGGGTCATTGTCACGACCGACGCCAGTCTGGTGGGCTGGGGCGCGGTCTGGGAACCCCTGAAAGCTCAGGGTCTATGGTCTCGGGAAGACTCTCTTCTCCCGATGAACATTCTGGAACTGAGAGCGATATTCAATGCTCTCAAGGCTTGGCCTCGACTAGCAAAGGCCAAATTCATAAGGTGTCAATCAGACAACTTGACGACTGTTGCATATATCAACCATCAGGGGGGAACAAGGAGTTCCCTGGTGATGGAGGAGCATCCGGGGGAGTGGGAACTCCATCCGGAAATCTTTGCCCAAATAACTCAATTATGGGGCATTCCAGACATGGATCTGATGGCCTCTCGTCAGAACTTCAAGGTCCCTTGTTACGGGTCCAAATCCAGGGATCCCAAGGCGACTCTAGTGGATACAATAGTAGCACCTTGGATCTTCAACCTAGCTTATGTATTCCCACCGTTTCCTCTCATTCCCAGGCTGGTAGCCAGGATCAATCAGGAGAGGGCTTCGGTGATCTTGATGGTTCCTGCGTGGCCACGCAGGACTTGGTATGCAGACCTGGTGAATATGTCATCGGCTCCACCATGGAAGCTACCTTTGAGACAGGACCTTCTTGTTCAGGGTCCATTCGAACATCCGAATCTGGTTTCCCTCCAACCGACTGCTTGGAGATTGAACGCTTGATTCTTTCAAAGCGTGGGTTTTCAGATTCTGTAATAGATACTCTTATTCAGGCTAGAAAGCCTGTAACTAGAAAAATTTACCATAAAATATGGAAAATATATATCTGTTGGTGTGAATCTAAAGGATTCCCATGGAACAAGATAAAAATTCCTAAGATTCTTTCCTTTCTACAAGAAGGTTTGGAGAAAGGATTTTCTGCAAGTTCTCTGAAGGGACAGATCTCTGCTTTATCTGTTTTACTTCACAAAAGGCTGGCAGCTGTGCCAGACGTTTAAGCGTTTGTTCAGGCTCTGGTTAGAATCAAGCCTGTTTACAGACCTTTGACTCCTCCCTGGAGTCTTAATCTAGTTCTTTCAGTTCTTCAAGGGGTTCCGTTTGAACCCTTACATTCCGTAGATATTAAGTTATTATCGTGGAAAGTTTTGTTTTTGGTTGCAATTTCTTCTGCTAGAAGAGTTTCTGAGTTATCTGCTCTGCAGTGTTCTCCGCCCTATCTGGTCCATGCAGATAAGGTGGTTTTGCGTACTGAGCCTGGTTTTCTTCCGAAGGTTGTTTCCAACAAAAATATTAACCAGGAGATAGTTGTACCTTCTTTATGACCGAATCCAGTTTCAAAGAAGGAACGTTTGTTACACAATTTGGACGTAGTCCGTGCTCTAAAATTCTATTTAGAGGCTACAAAAGATTTCAGACAAACATCTTCCTTGTTTGTTGTTTATTCTGGTAAAAGCAGAGGTAAAAAAGCAACTTCTACCTCTCTTTCCTTTTGGCTTAAAAGCATTATCAGATTGGCTTTTGAGACTGCCGGACGGCAGCCTCCTGAAAGTATCACAGCTCACTCCACTAGGGCTGTGGCTTCCACATGGGCCTTCAAGAACGAGGCTCCTGTTGACCAGATATGTAAGGCAGCGACTTGGTCTTCACTGCACTCTTTTGCCAAATTTTACAAATTTTATACTTTTGCTTCTTCGGAGGCTATTTTTGGGAGAAAGGTTTTGCAAGCCGTGGTGCCTTCCGTTTAGGTGACCTGATTTGCTCCCTCCCTTCATCCGTGTCCTAAAGCTTTGGTATTGGTTCCCACAAGTAAGGATGACGCCGTGGACCGGACACACCTATGTTGGAGAAAACAGAATTTATGCTTACCTGATAAATTACTTTCTCCAACGGTGTGTCCGGTCCACGGCCCGCCCTGGTTTTTTAATCAGGTCTGAGGAATTATTTTCTCTAACTACAGTCACCACGTTACCATATGGTTTCTCCTATATATATTTCCTCCTGTCCGTCGGTCGAATGACTGGGGTAGGCGGAGCCTGGGAGGGACTATATGGCCAGCTTTGCTGGGCTCTTTGCCATTTCCTGTTGGGGAGGAGAATATCCCACAAGTAAGGATGACGCCGTGGACCGGACACACCGTTGGAGAAAGTAATTTATCAGGTAAGCAATAAATTCTGTTTTTATCTAAGCGAGGGTTTTCTGATTCGTCATTGATACCTTGATTCAGGCTCGTAAGCCTTTTACTGGAAAGATTTACCATAAGATTTGGTGTAAATATCTTTATTGGTGCGAATCCTAGGGCTACTCGTGGAGTAGGGTCAGGATTCCCAGAATTTTGTCTTTCTCCAAGATGGATTGGAGAAAGGGTTGTCAGCAAGTTCCTTAAAGGGACAGTTTTCTGCTTTGTCTATTTTGTTACACAAGCGTTTGGCAGATGTTCAGTCTTTTTGTCAGGCTCTGACTAGGATAAGGCCTGTGTTTAGACTAATTACTCCTCTTTGGAGTTTGGCTTTAGTTTTTGATGTTCTTCAAGGGGTTCCGTTTGAACCTATGCATTCCATGGATATTAAATTATTATCTTGGAAAGTTTTATATTTGGTTGCTGTTTCTTCTGTTCGCAGAGTTTTCAGCTTTACAATGGGATTCTCCTTATCTTATTTTCCATACAGATAAGGTAGTGTTACGTATCAAGCCTGGTTTTTCTTACTAAGGTTGTTTCAAATAACAATATTAATCATTAAATTGTTGTTCTTTCTTTGTGTCCTAATCCTCCTTCTAAGAAGGAGCAACTGTTACATAATTTGTACGTGGTCCGTGCCTTGACGTTTTACTTACAGGCAACTAAGGAATTTCGTCAATCTTCTTCCCTGTTTGTTGTTTTTTTCTGGGAAGCGTTGGGGTCAGAAAGCTATGGCTACCTCTTTCTTTTTGGCTGAAGAGTATCATCCGTGTTGCATATGAGACTGCTGGACAGCAGCCTCCAGAACGAATTACGGCTCATTCCATTAGGGCTGTGGCCTCCTCTTAGGCATTTAAACATGATGCTTCTGTTGAACGGATTTGCAAGGCTGCAACTTGGTCGTCTCTTCACACGTTTTCCAAATGTTACAAATTTGATGCTTTTGCCTCGTCCGAGGCTGTTTTTGGGAGAAACGTTCTTCAAGCAGTGGTGCCTTCCGTTTAGGTTCCTGTCTTGTCCCTCCCTTTCATCCGTGTCCTATAGCTTTGGTATTGTATGCCACAAGTAAGGATGAAATCCGTGGACTCGTCATATCTTATCAAAGAAAAGGAAATTTATGCTTACCTGATAAATTTATTTATTTTACGATATGACGAGTCCACGGCCCACCCTGTCATTTTCTAAGACAGGTTTTTATTTTTGTTAAACATCAGTCACCTCTGCTCCTTGGCTTTTCTTTTGTCTTCCTAACTTCGGTCAAATGACTGGGTTGGGAGGGAAGGGAGGAGCTATTTATGCAGCTCTGCTATAGAGCTCTTTGTCTCCTCCTGCTGACCAGGAGGCGATATTCCCACAAGTAAGGATGAAATCTGTGTACTCGTCATATCGTAAAAGTCATATCGTAAAAGAAATAAATTTATCAGGTAAGCATAAATTTCATTTTCAGTAGTGAAATGAGGTTTATTGGAATAACAGAAAATGTGCAATATGCATCAAAACAAAATTAGACAGGTGCATAAATTTGGGCACCCCAACAGAAATATTGCATCAATATTTAGTAGAGCCTCCTTTTGCAGAAATAACAGCCTCTAGACATTTCCTATGGCCTGTAATGAGTATCTGGATTGTGGATGAAGGTATTTTGGACCATTCCTCCTTGCAAAACATCTCCAGTTCAGTTAGGTTTGATGGTTGCCAAGCATGGACAGCCTACTTCAAATCACCTCACAGATTTTCTATGATATTCAGGTCTGGGAACTGGGATGGCCATTCCAGAACATTGTACTTGTTCCTCTGCATAAATGCCAGAGTAGATTTCATGCAGTGTTTTGGGTTGTTGTCTTATTGAAATATCCAGCCCTGGCGTAACTTCAACTTTGTCACTGATTCCCAACATTATTCTTAAGTATCTGCTGATATTGAGTGGAATCCATGTGACCCTCAACTTTAACGAGATTATCAGTACCGGCACTGGCCACACAGCCCCACAGCATGATGGAACATCCACCAAATTTTACTGTGGGTAACAAGTGTTTGTCTTGGAACGCTGTGTTCTTTTGCTGCCATGCACAATGCCCCTTGTTATGGTCAAATAACGCAATCTGTGTTTCATCAGTCCACAGCACCTTCTTCCAAAATGAAGCTGGCTTGTCCAAATGTGCGTTTGCATACCTCAAGTGACTGTTTGTGGCGTGTGTACAGAAAAGGCTTCTTCTGCATCACTCTCCCATACAGCTTCTCCTTGTGCAAAGTGCGCTGAATTGTTGAACAATGTACAGTGACACCATCTGCAGCAAGATGATGTTGTAGGTCTTTGGAGGTGGTCTGTGGGCTGTTTTTGACCGTTCTCACCATCCTTTGCCTCCGATTATTTTACTTGGCCTGCCACTTCTGGCCTTAACAATAACTGTGCCTGTGGTCTTCCATTTCCTCACTATTCCTCACAGTGGACCCTGACAGCTAAAATCTGCAATAGCTTTTTGTTGCGTTCCCCTGAACCCTGATGTTGAACAATCTTTGTTTTCAGGTAATTTGAGAGTAGTTTTGAGGCTGCCATGTTGCCACTCTTCAGAGGAGAGTCAAAGAGAACAACAACGTGCAATTGGCCACCTTAAATACCTTTTCTCATGATTGAATGCACCTGTCTATGAAGTTCAAGGCTTAATGGGCTCACTAAACCAATTTGTGTTCCAATTAATCAGTGCTAGGTAGTTAAAGGTATTCAAATCAACAAAATGACAAGGGTGCCCAAATGTATGCACCTGTCTAATTTTTTTTAATGCATATTACACGTTTTCTGTTAACCCCTTAATACACAAACTGGTCTTTAAAGATCAGCAACGTACCTTGTATGACGTTAGGAGTTCAAAGCGCCTGGAAGCGATCCTGATAGCTTCCAGCCACTTTAAAGGTATTGCCGTGATGCCTCGATATTGAGACATCACTGCAATACCTTTTCTGGCACTCCGATGCAGAGAGGGCCCTCTCTGCTTCGGCCAACGATGGTGCAGATCATTGGTGGGTGGGAGCAGCTGCAGGGAGGCGGTTTGGCAGCCCATCGCTGGGAAACTTACGGTGGATTAGTCCCCATTGCGTGCTGGGGGGGGGGGGTTGTTTAAAAAATGAAATTTATGCTTACCTGATAATTTTTTTCTTTCTTGACACGGTGAGTCCACGGATCATCTAATTACTATTGGGAATATCACTCCTGTCTGGCAGGAGGCGGCAAAGAGCACCACAGCAAAGCTGTTAAATATCACCTCCCTTCCCTCCAACCCCAGTCATTCGACCAAAGTAAAAGGAGGGAAATTAAGCAACAAGGTGCAGAGGTGTCTGAAATTTATAACATATAAAAAAAAACTGTCTTTAAGAAAACAGGGTGAGCCGTGGACTCACCGTGTCAAGAAAGAAATAATTTATCAGGTAAGCATAAATTTCGTTTTCCACGGATCATCTAATTACTATTGGGAATCAATACCCAAGCTAGAGGACACAGATGATAAGGGAGGGACAAGACGGAACCTAAACGGAAGGCGCCACTGCTTTCTCCCTAAAGAAGCCTCAGCCGAGGCAAAAGTATCAAATTAATAGAATTTAGAAAAAGTGTGAAGAGAGGACCAAGTTGCAGCCTTGCAAATCTGTTCCACAGAAGCTTCATTTTTGAATGCCCTGGAAGAGGAAACAGCCCTTGTAGAATGAGCTGTAACTCTCTCAGGAGGCTGCTGTCCAGCAGTTTCATAGGCCAAGCGAATGATACTGTTGAGCCAGAAAGAAAAAAAAGTAGCCGTAGCTTTCTACCCCTTACGTTTCCCAGAGAAAACCACAAACAGAGCAGAAGACTGACGAAAATCCTTAGTCGCTTGTAAATAGAAATTCAATGCACGCATAACGTCTAGGTAGTGCAGCAGACGTTCCTTCTGAGAAGAAGGATTAGGACACAAGAAGGAACAACAATCTCCTGATTAATGTTCCGATCTGAAACCACTTTAGGGAGAAACCCTAACTTAGTACGCAAAACTACCTTATCCGAATGAAAAATGAGGTAAAGAGACTCATTCTGCAATGCCGAGAGTTCTGAAACTCTACAAGCAGATGAAATAGCAGCAAGAAACAAAACCTTCCAAGATAACGGATTAATATCTAAGGAATGCATAGGCTCAAACAGAGCCTGTTGAAGAACCTTAAAAACAAGATTAAGACTCCAGGGAAGAGTAACCGGTTTAAACACAGGCCTGATCCTGACCAAGGCCTGACAGAATGATTGCACGTCTGGTACATCCGCCAGACGTTTGTGTAATAAAATAGACAAGGCACATATATGACCCTTTAAGGAACTTGCCGATAAACCTTTCTCCAAACCCTCTTGGAGAAAAGACAAAATTCTAGGAATCCGAACTCTACTCCAAGAGTAGGTATGCGAAAATGAAATTCCAAGGGACCGCCAGAGCATCTATCAGTACCACTTGGGGTTCCCTTGACCTTAACCTTTACCTCGGGAGCTTGGCATTCTGCTGAGATGCCATGAGATCCAGATCCGGCTGTCCCCATTTGAGAATCAAGCTGGAAAACTCTTCTGGATGGAGTTCCCAGTCCCCCGGGTGAAAGGTCTGTCTGCTCAGGAAATCCGCTTCCCAGTTGTCCACTCCTGGAATGTGGATCGCAGACAGACAGCAGTTGTGGTTTTCCGCCCACTGAATTATCTTGGCTACCTCTGTCATGGTTGATGTAAGCCACGGAAGTTATGTTGTCCGACTGGAACTTGATAAACCAGGCTAAGGCTAACTGAGGCCAGGCCAGAAGAGCATTGAAGATTGCCCTCAGCTCCAGAATGTTTATGGGTAGAACAAACTCATTCCGAGTCCATATCCCCTGAGCCTTTAGAGAGGCCCAGACTGCTCCCCATCCCAGTAGGCTGGCGTCCATTGTCACAATCACTCAGGTGGGTCTGCGGAAGCAGGTTCCCTGGGAGAGATGATCCTGAGACAACCACCAAAGAAGAGAATCCCTTGTCTCCTGATCCAGAACTAATCGTGGAGACAGATCCGCATAATCTCCGTTCCACTGCCTGAGCATGCATAACTGCAGTGGTCTGAGGTGGAAACGGGCAAACGGAATGATGTCCATGGCAGCTACCATTAGACCGATCACTTCCATGCATTGAGCCACTGATGGCCGAGAAGTGGACTGAAGCGCCAGGCAAGAATTGAAAATCTTTAATTTCCTGACTTCTGTCAGAAATATTTTCATTGATAGAGAATCTATTATGGTTCCCAAGAACACTACCTTCTGTAGTTGGAACTAAGGAACTCTTTTTTCCAAATTCACTTTCCATTCGTGAGATCGCAGGAAGGATAACAACCTCTCTGTGTGGGAGTTTGTATGTTGAAAGGATGGCGCCTGAACCAGAATGTCGTCCAGATAAGGCGCCACTGCAATGCATGCAACTGGAGCACCACCAACAGGGATCCCAGAACCTTTGAAAAAATTCTGGGAGCAGTCGCAAGGCCGAAAGGAAGAGCCACAAAACTAGAAGTGTTTGTCTAGAAATGTGAACCTCAGAAACTTGTGATGATCCCTGTGGATGGGAACATGCATCCTTTAAATCTACCGTTGTCAAAAATTGACCCTCTTGAACTAAGGGAAGAATGGAACGAATAGTTTCCATCTTGAAGGACGGTACTCTGAGGAATTTATTTAGACATTTGAGATCTAAAATTTGTCTTAAGGTTCCCTCTTTTTTGGGAACCACGAACAGATTGGAGTAAAACCCCAGACCCTGTTCCTGCATTTGACCAGGAACTATCACTCCCAGGTCGGAAAGGTCCCGAACACAGTGTAAGAACGCCTCTTTATCTGGTCTACAGATAATCTTGAAAGCAGAAACCTGCCCCTGGGAGGAAAGTTCTTGAATTCTATCCCTTGGACAAGATGTCCACCGCCCAGGGATCCTGAACATCCCAAGCCTGAGCGTAGAAAGAAAGTCTGCCACCCACAAGATCCGGATCGGGGGCAGTACCTTCATGCTGACTTTGAGTCAATTGCAGGCTTCTTAGATTGCTTTCCCTTGTTCCAAGTCTGATTGGACCTCCAGGAAGGCTTGGACTGTTCCTGCTTGGTAGAGGGAGAGGAAGGCTTACCCTTGAAGTTTCTAAAGGAATGAAAATTAATCTGATATCCCTACTGCTTATTCCTCTTATCCTGAGGGAGGAAATTACCCTTTCCTCCCGTAATGTCAGAAATAATTTCCACCAATCCTGGCCCAAACAAGGTCTTACCCTTGTAAGGAATTGCCAAAAGGCTAAGACTTAGATGACACATCAGCAGACCAGAATTTTAACCATAAGGCTCTGCGAGCCAGTATGGCAAAACCAAAAATTTTTTATCCCAATTTGATAACCTGAAGGGAAGCATCCGTAATAAAGGAATTGTCCAACTTAAGAGTCTTGATCCTATCCTGGATCTCCTCTAGGGGAGTGTCTGTCCGAATAGAATCAGACAACGCATCAAACCAGTATGCCACCGCACTAGTGACGGTAGCAATACATACCGCAGGTTGCCATTGTAAACCCTGGTGAACATACATTCTTTTAAGTAACCCCTCCAACCTCTTATCCATAGGATCCTTGAAAGAACAACTATCCTCTATGGGAATAGTAGTTCTCTTAGCTAAGGTGGAGATTGCCCCTTCCACCTTGGAGACTGTCTGCCAAGACTCCTTTATAGAGTCAGCAATGGGAAACATCTTAAAAATAGGGGATGGAGAAAAAGGGATACCCGGTCTCTCCTATTCCATAGCAATAATCTCTGTAGCCCAATCTGGTACAGTAAAACACTCCACCATGGAAGGTACATCAAAATACTTGTTAAGTTTACTAGACTTCTTAGGGTTGACAACGACAGTAGTGTGAGAGTCGCCCAAGGTAGCCAAAACCTTCTTGAGTAATAAACGGAGGTGTTCTAGCTTAAACCTGAAAGATACAACTTCAGCTTTAGAAGAAGGAACTACACTGACTGAGTGTGAGATTTCACCCTCAGATGCTACCGAAGTATCCTCCTCCTCAGACTTTTGGGAGTGAACATTTGGAATAGCCACAACAGTGTCAGAAACCGTACTCACTGATTCTTTACATTTCCTCTTGCGCTTTCCCTGCAGCATGGGAAAAGCAGACAATGCATTAAAAACTGCAGAAGACATGAGGGAAGCAATGTCTTGCAAGGACACTCCAGACGGAGCTTGAGAGGAAGCGCAGGGCACTGTATTAGTGGACATTAATATTTGGGACACCTGAGAACACTGCGGCATATCTTGAACATTGTCAGAGGACTCCTGGACAGCATTCATTTTAGACAATGTAGGCTCAAAAAGTTTATCCCTGAAATGTAATGTTCTCTCAACACATGAGGAACAGAAAGGGATTTGTGGTTCAATATTAGCATTCAAACATAAAGGACATCTATAATCTTACAAAGAGTCTTGGTCCATTTTTACCAGAATTAAAAATAAAGTACTAAGTTACTAAATTTTTAATCAATTGTTACTGTTTCTTTAAATATAAAATGGAAAAATGTGCTTTTTATTTTAATAGAAATAAAATTAGTTTATTCATGACAGAAAAATAATGTTAACAAAAACCAGAATGCCTGTACACCTCAGCAAGCTCTTGCTGAGGTGCCTACCTGCCCAATCTGAAAAATCTCGGTACTTTGAAGGGACAATAACGTAGAAAATAATTCAGAGTGTAGTGGCGTGGATAAGGTCCTTAGATAAGTATTTAGGACACAGCCTGTGAATCTGCAACCCAAGCTCTCCTCTCCGGCATACAGAAGTGAAGGGGAGAGCGTGAAAAATAAAATACTGATGCGTCACATAACTCCTCCCCTCGTGAGCGCCATTACACTGTCCTCCCGGTCGGTAGCTTAAACTAAAGTAAAAAACCGCCGGGAGCAAAAAAACACACCACCATATCAGAGCCTTGTCCTCTAGTGCCTGCACCGCTGCCACAAATAAAGCCCCCTTAACCTGTTATGGGCCATATTCTTTTTAGAGTCCCATTAAAATGAAGTGCCATCTTTTTCCTACAGTCTCAGAAAAAAGAAAATATAGCACTTACCTCAATAAAATCTGCCTGGCAGCATGGCAGCTCACTAGGTTTGAGAGGTCCTCTCCCTCACATGGACCTGTGGAAAAATGATAAAGACTGATGATCCTTTACAGTCTTTCAATATTAGGGCAGCATTAATTACATGGGAGGCGGAGTAAGGATTGTACCCTTCAAGTTCCCATTGCTTAAAAGCCACCATTGCTCTTCTGAAGAGACTGAAATGGAGTACGGCTACACCCCAGTAGGAAAACAGCACAAACTTGTACTGCAGAAAAATAATAAAATCTTGATTGAAGAGTCTTTCTAGACACCTAAACTTTACCACTTCCTTACACTAACGTAGACAAAGAGAATGACTGGGGTTGGAGGGAAGGGAGGTAATATATTTAATAGCTTTGCTGTGGTGCTCTTTCTGCCAGGGCTTAAGATGGCGGGGACATTTGTGGGGTGGGGGAGGCAAGAGAGCTGTTTGGGAGGGATCAGGGGGTGGGATGTGTCAGGTGGGAGGCTGATCTCTACACTAAAGCTAAAATTAATCCTTCAATCTCCCTACAAGCTACCTAATTAACCCCTTCACTGCTGGGCATAATACAAGTGTGGTGCACAGTGGCATTTAGCAGCCTTCTAATTACCAAAAAGCAATGGTAAAGCCATATATGTCTGCTATTTCTGAACAACGGGGATCCCAGGGAAGCATTTACAACCATTTGTGCCATAATTGCACAAGCTGTTTGTAAATAATTTCAGTGAGAAACCTAAAGTTTGTGAAAAAGTGAACAATTTTTTTTTTTTTTAATTTGATCGCATTTGGCGGTGAAATGGTGGCATGAAATATACCAAAATGGACCTAAATTAATACTTTAAGTTGTCTACTAAAATATATATATATATATATACATTTCAAGAGATATTCAGGGATTCTTGACAGATATCAGTGATCCAATGTAATTATTGCTAATTTTGAGAAGAAGAAAAATGGTTTGGAATTAGCAAAGTGCTACTTGTATTTATTGCCGTATAACTTGCAAAAAAAGCAAAGAACATGTAAACATTGGGTATTTCTAAACTCAGGACAAAATTTAGAAACTTTATTTCTCCAACATTGGTGTGTCCGGTCCACGGCGTCATCCTTACTTGTGGGATATTCTCTTCCCCAACAGGAAATGGCAAAGAGTCCCAGCAAAGCTGGTCACATGATCCCTCCTAGGCTCCGCCCACCCCAGTCATTCTCTTTGCCGTTGCACAGGCAACATCTCCACGGAGATGGTTAAGAGTTTTTTGGTGTTTAAATGTAGTTTTATTCTTCTATCAAGTGTTTATTTTAAAATAGTGCTGGTATGTACTATTTACTCTGAAACAGAAAAGGATGAAGATTTCTGTTTGTAAGAGGAAGATGATTTTAGCACAGTAACTAAAATCGATTGCTGTTTCCACACAGGACTGTTGAGATGAAGTAACTTCAGTTGGGGGAAACAGTTAGCAGTCTTTTCTGCTTAAGGTATGACTAGCCATATTTCTAACAAGACCATGTAATGCTGGAAGGCTGTCATTTCCCCTCATGGGGACCGGTAAGCCATTTTCTTAGTTAAACATAAAAGAATAAAGGGCTTCAAAAAGGGCTTAAAAACTGGTAGACATTTTTCTGGGCTAAAACAATTGCTTTACTAGGCATATTATGCAGATTCTAACTAATTATTGGTATTATAATCTTGGGGAATGTTTAGAAAAACGGCAGGCACTGTGTTGGACACCTTTTTCAGATGGGGGCCTTTCTAGTTATAGACAGAGCCTCATTCTGGGACTGTATAGGGGTTAAATGTAAAAACGGCTCCGGTTCCGTTAATTTAAGGGTTAAAGCTCTGAAATTTGGTGTGCAATACTTTTAATGCTTTAAGACACTGTTGTGAAATTTTGGTGAATTTTGAACAATTCCTTCATACTTTTTCACATATTCAGTAATAAAGTGTTTTCAGTTTGAAATTTAAAGTGACAGTAACTGTTTTATTTTAAAACGTTTTTTGTGCTTTGTTGACAAGTTTAAGCCTGTTTAACATGTCTGTACCATCAGATAAGCTATGTTCTATATGTATGAAAGCCAATGTGTCTCCCCATTTAAATTTATGTGATAATTGTGCCATAGTGTCCAAACAAAGTAAGGACAGTAATGCAACAGATAATGATATTGCCCAAGATGATTCCTCAAATGAGGGGAGTAAACATGATACTACATCATCCCCTACTGTGTCTACACCAGTTATGCCCACACAGGAGGCCCCTAGTACATCTAGTGCGCCAATACTTATTACCATGCAACAATTAACGGCTGTAATGGATAACTCCATAGCAAATCTTTTATCCAAAATGCCTACTTATCAGAGAAAGCGCGATTGCTCTGTTTTAAACACTGAAGAGCAAGAGGACGCTGATGATAACTGTTCTGACATACCCTCACACCAATCTCAAGGGGCCATGAGGGAGGTTTTGTCTGATGGAGAAATTTCAGATTCAGGAAAAATTTCTCATCAAGCTGAACCTGATGTTGTGACATTTAAATTAGAACATCTCCGCGCACTGCTTAAGGAGGTGTTATCTACTCTGGATGATTGTGACAATTTGGTCATTCCAGAGAAATTATGTAAGATGGACAAGTTCCTAGAGGTTCCGGTGCCCCCCGACGCTTTTCCTATACCCAAGCGGGTGGCGGACATAGTAAATAAAGAGTGGGAAAGGCCCGGCATAGTTCCCCCCCCCCCCTATATTTAAGAAATGATTTCCTATAGTCGACCCCAGAAAGGACTTATGGCAGACAGTCCCCAAGGTCGAGGGGGCGGTTTCTACTCTAAACAAACGCACTACTATTCCTATCGAAGATAGTTGTGCTTTCAAAGATCCTATGGATAAGAAATTAGAGGGTTTGCTTAAAAAGATTTTTGTACAGCAAGGTTACCTTCTACAACCAATTTCATGCATTGTTCCTGTCACTACGGCAGCGTGTTTCTGGTTCGAGGAACTAGAAAAATCGCTCAGTAAAGAATCTTCGTATGAGGAGGTTATGGACAGAGTTCAAGCACTTAAATTGGCTAACTCTTTTGTTTTAGATGCCGCTTTGCAATTAGCTAGATTAGCGGCGAAAAATTCAGGGTTTGCTGTCGTGGCGCGCAGAGTGCTTTGGCTAAAGTCTTGGTCAGCGGATGTGTCTTCCAAGACAAAATTGCTTAACATTCCTTTCAAAGGTAAAACATTATTTGGACCTGATTTGAAAGAGATTATTTCAGACATCACTGGGGGAAAGGGCCACGCCCTCCCACAGGATAGGTCTTTTAAGGCTAATAATAAGCCTAATTTTCGTCCCTTTCGCAGAAACGGACCAGTCTCTAATTCTGTATCCTCTAAGCAAGAGGGTAATACTTCACAACCCAAACCAGCCTGGAAACCAATGCAAGGCTGGAACAAGGGTAAGCAGGCCAAGAAGCCTACCACTGCTACCAAAACAGCATGAAGGGATAGCCCCCGATCCGGGACCGGATCTAGTGGGGGGCAGACTTTCTCTCTTTGCTCAGGCTTGGGCAAGAGATGTTCAGGATCCTTGGGCGCTAGAAATAGTTTTTCAAGGTTATCTCCTGGAATTCAAGGAACTACCCCCAAGGGGAAGGTTCCACAGGTCTCAATTATCTTCAAACCAAATAAAGAGACAGGCATTCTTACATTGTGTAGAAGACCTGTTAAAGATGGGAGTGATACATCCAGTTCCAATAAGAGAACAAGGAATGGGATTTTATTCCAATCTGTTCATAGTTCCCAAAAAAGAGGGAACATTCAGACCAATTTTGGATCTAAAGATCCTAAACAAATTTCTCAGGGTACCATCGTTCAAAATGGAAACTATTCGAACGATCCTACCTACTATCCAGGAAAATCAATTTATGACTACCGTGGATTTAAAGGATGCGTACCTACATATTCCTATCCACAAGGAACATCATCAGTTCCTAAGGTTCGCTTTTCTGGACAAGCATTACCAGTTTGTGGCACTTCCATTTGGATTAGCCACTGCTCCAAGGATTTTCACAAAGGTACTAGGGTCCCTTCTAGCGGTTCTAAGACCAAGGGGCATTGCAGTAGTACCTTACTTGGACGACATCCTGATTCAAGCGTCGTCCCTGTCAAAAGCAAAGGCTCATACGGACATCGTCCTAGCCTTTCTCAGATCTCACGGATGGAAGGTGAACAAAGAAA